>NW_026056673.1:0-650 GCF_023757985.1 Alternaria ethzedia
AGCTCTAATAATAATAGCCTAAGTACTATAGTATTAGATTAAAGGCTATAAGTAGATAACTCTAAGCAGAAATTATAGATAGAGGTATCTAACTACTATCTATATTAATTTCTTTTATTCTCTTACTTAGTATTATAGACTTACTATAAGCACTATATTAATTAGAGTTCTAGAGAGTTATAGACGTAGTACTCTTTAAGCTTTTTTTACCTAAGAACTTAAAAGTTCTACCTAATAATTTAGCTAGAGTCTTAGAACTACTCTTAGCTTCTTTTTTCTACTTCTTATAAGTGTAGAGATCTTAGTAGAGCTACTTACAATGCTTAATAGCGTTCTTAGAGCTCTAGCGCTATTATTAAGTTAGTAAAAGATTAAAAGAACTAAAGAGAAAAGAATTATAAACTTACTTTAGAACTATAGTAATCTACTAAGCTTATAAAGCAATTATATAGATTTTAATTAGTAGTATAGTAGTTATAAGAGTTATAGAATAAATAATATATAACCTAATAGAGTTACTTAAAATAATTAGCTTTCTAAATATTATTAAGAAGCTACTAATAAATATAACGCTTATACTTAGAAACTTAAGAAGTATTATAGTTAGGTAATACTCTAACTTACTTACGCTAATAACTAGTATACGTTAG
>NW_026056674.1:0-642 GCF_023757985.1 Alternaria ethzedia
GCTTAGAATAGTAATTTCTAGTTATATTAGCCTATCTATAGTTAGGTCTCTAGAAAGTAACTACTACTAGGTAGATAAGAACGTATCTATTCTACTACTATCTTAATATACTTAGAACGCTTAGAAAATATAGTAGCTATAATTCTATATATAATAACTAGCTATAACTCTACGTATAACTACTTAGAAACTACTATAATAACTATAACTACTTTATCTTTAGTAACTAATTCTCTATTATTTCTATACGCTCTTAGAAATAATAAAAGAGAGAGCTATAAGTATTATAGCTTTCTTATAACTTTAATATTAGAAATACTAGTACTAATTATAATAAGTATTACTCTTTTAACTATTCTATCTAGCTTTAAACTTTCTTTAAACTATATTTATATAGCTATTATAGTTTTTTAGCTATAATTCTAATAATTATAGGCTATAATAGTTCTAATATATAGATTTTAGGTAGATTAGAATTTTATCTAAAATCTAGTTATTACTACTATAATAATATAACGCTATCTATTTACTAATACTATTATACGTATAAGAATACTACTAAGTATAATAGCTAATTATATAATTAATTACCTTACCTTTACTATAATTTTACCTTCTAACTTTATCTATTAATATTATAAT
>NW_026056675.1:0-642 GCF_023757985.1 Alternaria ethzedia
ATATAATATTATATAAATAAGGTATAAAGTCTATTACTATTTTTATTAGCTTCTATTATATCTTTAAGATTCTATATATAGTTAACTAGTTTAGTAACTATAGTTATATCTTTAAGATTCTATATATAGTTAGCTAGTTTACTATATATTCTCTATTACTAACTCTATATACCTATCTACTTAGCTAGACTTTTATACTAGATTACTAGTTATTACTTCTAGAATACTATTAGACTAGACTCTTAGAAACTACTCTATTCTATCTTATAGCTATTAACTTTATATAGCGTAAGGCCTAGTAGTAAAGCTATTTCTATATATTATTAAGCTATATTACACTAGCTAAAGTCTTTCTTATTCTTAACTAATTCTATAATAAGTACTCTACTTAGTAATAGTATTTATTTCTAACTAGAGAGCTAGACTACTATATTAGCTACTATAGTTAGGCTTAGTATACTAAAGTATATAATTATATTTACTACTAAGAAGTAATATTAAAGAATATCTATAGAAAGATATATAAAGTGCTTTAGTGTCTAATTAAATAGATAACGTTTACTAGTACGTTAGTTAAAGAGTTTAAGAAGATAGATAATATAAGCTATAAAGAACTATCTATTATTAATTAGTTTTTAAAAA
>NW_026056676.1:0-642 GCF_023757985.1 Alternaria ethzedia
CTTCTACTATTATAATAGTTATTAAAGTTACCTAAACTAGTAATTATAAAAGCTTTATACTTATTTCTATTTAGCTTAAAAGTATAGAAAAAGCGTAGTAGAAAAAGTTACCTTTAATATAAATAGCTCTAAAACTTAAATACTAATTATTAATAAGTATATAAGCTTAAAAATATAGTTTTAAGAAGTAAAGTATACGTATATATAAATAGAACTATTATAAGTAGCTATTTTAAATCTTTAGAATTAGTAAAATTTGTATAAGAAAATAAAGTATAAATATAAAGTTCTATATAATAGAGTATAAAAAAAAGAAGTAAAGATTAGAGTAGTAGTATCTTAACATATAATACGCTCTTAAACTTTTCTTCTTCTACTATAATTAGATTCTTTAGCTTTATTTATATCTTTAAACTTAAAAGAGCTTATAGAGTTTTCTAGTGTTTATAATAAAGTTATCTTAAAGTAATCTAATAATTTTTTTTTAGAGCTTATCTCTATACTAAAAGAATAAAAACTTTAATTTAAGCCTTTTATAACTAATAAGTAGGTAGAGAGTCTGTTTTTTAGAAAAATTACTTATAGAAGAAAGTTTTTAAAAGCTATAAGTATCTTAAATTTCTCTTAAGTTTATACTTACAC
>NW_026056677.1:0-641 GCF_023757985.1 Alternaria ethzedia
ATCTTAGGTCTATAAATAGTTAGTATAAGTAAATAGTAGTCTAGAAGCTTAAAGACTTATATAGAGTTATATAAGTACTTATAACTATACTACTTATACTAGATATTCTTCTTATCTACTTAGTTAAAGTAAAGTTTTTTACTATAACTAGTAAGCGCGCTTTAGATGCACTTAATATAAAGTATTACTCTTAGTAAATATAATAGAGAAAGAGTACTAATAGAGAGCCTAGACTACTTTTTCTTTTTTTTTTATTTTTTACGCACTACTACGTCTAAGACTTACTTCTTCTTATTTTAAGAAGTAAAAGCCTTTCTAGTAGTAGTAGTAGTAGTAGTGTTATAGTAAACGTAGGTAGCTTAGCTAGTAGCTATAGCTACTAGACGCTATTAAACTTATTTTTACTACTTATTAGCTAAAGAATCTATATAAATAGTTATAGTAAGCGTTTACTAATAGATTAGATAGCTTATAAACTAATAGACTATTAGCTTATAGTTAGACTACTTACTAGAAGTAGTAACTAGTACTATAAGTATTTAGAGTACTTTAAAGATAATTTTATAAGCTACTAGAGCTTTATATAGTAACTAGTAGGCGCTTTAGAGTAAGATAGAAGCTTCTAGAAAGTACTTATAGTT
>NW_026056678.1:0-638 GCF_023757985.1 Alternaria ethzedia
GCTGCTAATCTTTACCTAGATTAGAGTAGAATCTATACTTATAGCTATTAAGCGTATCTACTTAATAGTAATTGCGTAGCTAGAAAGCACTATTAAGACTTTAAAGTTAAGCTTTATAGCTATATAGAATATCTTATTAGCTATTAAGCTTCTAATATATATTATATATAGGTACTAGTAATTAATTAGATAATTATAACTTGCAATATTACTTTTAATAAGTAGAAGTTCTATTAAGGCAAGCGTAAAGAGAAGCTAACTAGAGATTAAGTACTTAAGTAGGTTAAAATACTTAATAATAGCAAGCTTAATAATTTTATAAAGAAGTTTAATATTCTTTCTATTAATTAAATAGTAAGCATAGTAGAGCTATTAACTACTAAGTAAGATCTTAGAAGTAACGTAGGTAATAATTAAAGTAATAAAGTTAGTCTACCTATTAAATATAATTAAGGCTCTATTAATTTAATAGAGATAGAGTATAAGGCTAGTATTCTATTAGAAATTTCTAATAATTAGTAGCTTTCTACTAGGCTTACTACTCTAGAACCTACGCCTAAGTATAAAATTTTAGAGATAGGTAATTAAAGTAATTATAGAGTTTCTAATAGTTAAAGAGTAGTATATACGTCTAAGAG
>NW_026056679.1:0-635 GCF_023757985.1 Alternaria ethzedia
AGACTAGACACTAGACTACTAGCGTAAGCCTAAAAAGTCTTAAATAGAAAGAAAGAAGTAAGTATAGTATTAAAGTTAGTAGCGTTATAGAAGTAGTAATAAATATTTAGTTTTATATTAATCTTATTAATAAGATACCTAATAGCATCTTCTATACTATAATTATAATTCTAAATATACTACTATCTCTTATAAGAAAGAAGTATGCTCTTATTAGTAAAGAAGAAAATATTTAGATATTTACTATTAGCGCTCTTAGTAAAGACAGCCTTTTTAAGCTTTTTAACTACTAGCTATAGCGCCTTAATCTCTCTAATAATATACTTACACTCTTTCTAGATATACTCTAGAATACTATTTTTATCTTTACTAAGAAGGTTATAAATCTTCTTACGTATAAGAAGATTATTCTAGAAAACTTACGTAAGAATAGCCTTCTAGATCTAGAAAAAGAAGTTAATATATATATCTACTAGAAATATCTACTTAATACTACTATACTTATTATAATATCTAAATAGTATTATAGAAGAAGCTATAAAGTTATAATAAGCTTTTAAGATCTTATTATACGTTCTTATAGCTAGAATCTTTATAATACTCTAGTATACTATAATATACTATAAAAGAATTAT
>NW_026056680.1:0-631 GCF_023757985.1 Alternaria ethzedia
CTACCTATCTCTCTATATTACTATATTAATCTTATACTCTAACTCTATAGATATAAGTAATTATAATATAGCTATTATAGCTATAGGTATACTTTTTAAAAAGTAATCTAACTAGAATATCTAGTTTATACTTCTTAAGTAATACTATAATAAAAAAGGTATCTAAAAAGAGATTAATTTTAATCTTCTAAATATTAAATATATAGATACTTAGAAACCTAAGTTCTCTAACTTTCTAGTTCTAGAGCTTATAGCTTTAGCTTCTTTCTCTATAGAGCTAGAGATAATTAATAATTAGAGATTCTATAGAGCTAACTAAGAATTAAAAAAATAAGTATAATAAAGCTACTTATAAGTATAATACTCTTTTATAAGATTATAATTATAAGACTAAGAATAGTACTATACTTATAGCCTACTAAAACTATAAGTCTAAGTAGTAGTAAAGAAAGAGTAAGAAGATTAATAATATTAAAACTTAAATTATACGTACTATTACACTAGATTACTTATTACTTATAACTATAAGTAATAATAGAAAAATAGTTTAGTCTCTTATAAAGACTCTTAAGACTATACTTACTTCTACTAATTAGACTATATAATATATAGTTTATATAAAGTATTATAC
>NW_026056681.1:0-630 GCF_023757985.1 Alternaria ethzedia
GCGTACTACTTATTAGCGTACGCGCGCTAATTATAATATTACTAAAAATTATTTAATTAGCTAAACGCTTTCTACCTCTTACCTAAAATAAGAGTAAGTATCTCTAATTTTTATTAGTACGCTTACTAACTCTAGTAGTATACTTTATTATACTAATTAAACTAAGTATACTTCTCTATATTTATTTCTAAGCTCTATAGTATTATATTAAATAAAAATAAGTATAAGTATAAGAATAGCTACTCTTCTAAGAATAAGTAGTCTAGTTCTAGCTCTATAAGCGCCTTTAAAGTAACTTCTTTAAGTTTTAGTTATATAAGCGTGTTAAAAGCTAAGCTATTAAGCTCTAATACCTCTAACTTCTCTAAGTACTTAGCTACTCTCTCTAAAGTAGATAATTATAAGTACTTAAATAAGCTCTGTAGTGTTTCTAGAGGCTCTTCTAAGTATAGTTTTTCTAGTAAGAAGTAGAGCTCTAGTTCTATAAGTGCTTCTACTTCTACCTATAACCTATTTACTACTCTAACTTACACTTCTAAGAAGTCTAATCTATTTACTAAGTATAGTAATATAGTTACTTAAGAGTAGGCTAATAATATTTTACGTTATAATAAGCGCGCTGTCTAGAAG
>NW_026056682.1:0-629 GCF_023757985.1 Alternaria ethzedia
TCTTAAGTATTTTATCTATATATATATTATAAATAAGTATAATTATTTTTAGATATTAGTCTTTAATTATATAAATACCTAGAAACTATTCTATATCTCTCTAATCTTAGATCTTATACTTACTAAAGATCTTAGTTTATATAGCTATTACTTATTACTTTATATTTTTATAATAGAGTAATAGAATATTATTAACGTAGAAGAGAATAAGAATCTTATATTCTTAATTAAAAAAAAGATAAAGCTTTTCTTAAAGAGCTATTATACTAATAGCTCTTAGTATTTCTAAGAACTTTTTATACTATAATAGTAGAGAGTTTTATAATCTATAAAGCGCGTAGTTAAGCTATATATATAATTTTAGCTTTCTAAAGCTATCTAGTATTTTATAGATTACTAGATTCTCTACTATAATTTTTATATTAAGAAACGCTTCTATAATATTAAACTATTTAATCTCTAAATTACTCTAGGTAGTAATTACTATTATAGCGTAGAAGAACTTTATAGTAAGTATTACTATATAAGTTAAGTTAATTAAGTCTTTTTTTTAGAGATTATTATAAACTATAATTTAAGCTTTATATTTAAGAAAATAGCTATTCTAATTATACTTATAAGTCTATACC
>NW_026056242.1:0-164377 GCF_023757985.1 Alternaria ethzedia
CGCCATATCTGCTTGGTTGAATTCTAGCAATATGATGGCGACATAGGCTTCTAAATTGTAGTGTTGATGGGAGAGATACAAGGGAGTGGTGATGGTGGTGGTGTGGATGGTGGGGGATGGTGATGGGATGGTGGTGCGGATGGTGGAGGCTTACAGAAGGGGATTTGTTTGATGCGGAGGGTTAGGCGGACTTTGTTTGTGAAGGGGCTTGCTGTGGTATTGTCAATTTGTGTGGAGTATGGGATGAATTCGGACTTTGCTCACAGTCATAGCCGAACAAGACGACCGGTGGGTGATTTATCGGAGGCGCCATATCTGCTTGGTTGAATTCTAGCAATATGATGGCTACATATGCTTCTAAATTGTAGTGTTGATGGGAGAGATACAATGGAGTGGTGATGCCGGGTCGTGATGTCGTCGTACCCCGCCCAGCCAGTCATGTGCCGAGGTCCTGGTCGGCATGTACGGCTTGCGATGTAATCGATCAAATGTCAATCGACTATGTTCCATATGTTGTATATGGTGTTGCCGGTTATTTGTGGGTCGCAATGCCGATTCTTTCGTAGGAATTGGAGGGCGGAAGACGGTTATATGTTATTTTACTGTGACGAGACATGATGCATCAACAACAGTAGCAGGGCAGTGCTCTACAAGCCCTCCTCTTCATTCAGCCTAATTCCCCTCTCAACGAGTCCTTCAATCCATCCATTAAACTCTTGCCTCATCTCCGCAGGCAACACATGCCCCTGACCCTTGATAAAATGCTTCTCAATTTCACCTTCCTGCCAAACATCGTCCTCCTCTTCAACACCCAACCAATTCTCTTTACCCGTCACACCCTCGCCCTTCTCCAATCCACGCCACAGCACAACGCCTAGTGGGAACGTCAACATACGATCTTTCGTTCCATGGACGACCATGATCCTGTTCTTGCCGACCGACGTCGCAATCTGTTGGAGTTGCTCGGGGCTCTTGTGATGCCACCCCGCGGCAATGGCTTGTAGCATGAAGCCCGCCTTACCAAAGTACTCCGGGTGTTGTCGCTTCCAGAGTTCGTTGGCGGCGAATCGGTCGCCGTTTGTGGGAAAGGCTTTGACGACGGGTTCGAGCGTGTCGGGAGAGTCGAGCCACTCCTGCGTGTAGAGATTCTTTTTCACGCCTTCGATTTGGGCGTCGAGAGATTTGGGAATAAAAAGGTTGGCACGGTTTATAAGATTTTCGAGAAAGCCCTGGCGGTGTGAGTAGACGAAGGGTGTATGATGTAGTGCTACATACGGTTGTTCTGAACAGTTGTGCGGCTGTTGATACTAGCGACAGTGTGCATATGCGTTCCGGTATTAATATAGCCTGGATGTTTGTTAGCGAGAATGCATTTCGAAAGCATGAATATTATCCGCAATAGGCAATTTCGCCGCATCCCCCACGATCGACATACACAACCGGAGATCATATGTGCTCTACTATCGAACACGTGGGGGTGGGGTCAATCGAGCGGAGCGGAAGATGAAAGCGCCGATGAGATTACAGGATGATGCTGGGTATCAGAAGTCCAGAGAAATGTTTCTGGCGACTACATGTCGAGTATTTGTGTTCGATAACGGAACGTGTAGCATCCGAGTCGATGATCATGACGATACAAAAGTTGTGGACTTACTATCTCCTGAGCTATCATTCCACCCATGCTTATGCCAATAACGTGCAGTTCACGCTTGCCGGTCCAGCCGATGTGGTCGAGGACTTCGACCAGGTCTTGAGCCATGGCAGAGGTGGAGTATCTCGACGTGGGCTTGTCGGAGTCGCCAATGCCCCGGTTGTCAGTCACCAGCGACGAGTACTGATCGCCTTTGTTGTGGGCGAAGTCTTTCGTCTGGCGCTGCCATGCGTACTTCATGCCACCAAGGCCCATGACCCACTACATGGCGTCAGTCGTTGAGTCTTCACGATAACTGTGTACACGGAAAATGCCGGAAGCGGCTATAGAGCGAAATGTATAAGTGTGCGAGTTGGACAACCTGAGACACGACGCAGACGAGTTGAGACGGTCATTGTGACTGAAACGAAACGGTGACAGGGTGCCGGTACCCGTGGATTGGTAGAAGAGGAACATTACAAATGCATCCCGGTCAAGAACAAGCTTTCTTTGGCGTGATATGCAGCGCATCATGTTGGAGCAGATATTAATACCGAAAGTGGGGCGACTTACCACGAGGTGTCTGTCGCCATGGCCGTGGACCTCGTAAGCGATGTTAAGGGGACCGCCACGGTCTTTGGCCACAACGGCCTTGCCTTTCTTTTCTGGTTTGAGGTCCCAGATGGTGTGGTTGAATTCAGGATGTTGCTGCAGCTCTTCGACTGTCATTGGTGCCATGGCGGGGAGTGGTGCAAGCCTCGATCTGGAAAGTTAGTCAGAGGTTCAGGTGGAGTGTCAGGCAGGTGGAATGTCAGGAGGGGCGGAGATGCGAGGATGCGACGGGAGTGGTGGCGCAGCAGGGTGGACGACGTTGTCGTGTGGCTGCCGCTCGGCATGTGTCTCTTGGTAGCGGTGTGCCCATAGCGCATCCCGGCAAGCGACAGGTACGCGAGCGTTGGAAGCGGAAGGGACCAGGAATGCTGACGTACTATTCTTGTAGGCGCTTACAGATGAGCTCTAGGCTGCAGAATGAACAAAACTAGGCTTACAGAGTAGTATGCTCTAGAGTGGTCTTTTCAATGTGAAAGAAATGAGTTGTTGTTAGTTTAGTATAAAGTTCTTCACCTGCCAAACGCGTGGGAGAAGCAATATCGCAACGTCATGTCTGCTAGCCCGATTCCAGCCCAGCTGGCGTGGCTCGTGTCTGACTAAGGCGGGCTGGACGCGCGAACTACGGACGACGCGGCTCTCTAGGCTGGCCGTAGTTATTGTAGTAGACGCGGAGAAGAGCTGCCTCAGGTGTCGTCTCAGCTGCTGCCAGACGACTAATCACCCTTACCGCCATCCTCGTGTTGCCGTTTTTAGCGGGCGTTGCGCATCTGCAACAGGCCAAACAAGCTTTCTGCCTCACCCGTTCACCGTCGGCCACGATTCGACACTCGGCGAGTCTGCGACACCCACCCCCAGGGCCCTGTAGATGCGATCCTCGGCAGCGTTTCACCCTGCTCAGCACTAGACCTCCAGACCCCCAGCACGACACCCCTCCGCCCTCACAAAACACCACCAGGCCCCGGACATCCGCGAGGGCCCAATTGCCCGACGACCTCACGACTGACGACATAGCGCTCCTAATACACCATGAACCCCCCTCCCAACGGCTTCTATGCCACCGGCCCGCCCATGATGAACCCTCCGCCGCCGCGTCTGTTCGGCAGCGGCACCTACGACCCGTCGCAGATGCCGCCGGGCAACATGTTCAACCTCGACGACGACGACCACAACGACAGCGACCCCAAGCGGCGGCGCATCGCACGGGTACAGCGCGCGGATATGCGAGTGACGACGGCATGCTGACAGGATGCAGGCGTGCGACATGTGCCGGAAGAAGAAGATCAAGTGCGACGGCAAGATGCCCTCGTGCACCCACTGCCAGAACTACAAGACCGAGTGCATCTTCACCCAGGTCGAGAAGAAGCGGCAACCGCCAAAGGGGTAGGTGCGATCGGAGTGTTGCGCACATGGCATACTGACCGTGCACAGCGCCAAGTACATCGAGGGTCTGGAGAACCGCCTGGCGCGCATGGAGTCGCTGATGCGCCTCTCTGGCGTCCTGCCCGAAGACGACGATGGCAGCACCGACCTGGCCACACTCGAACGGCGGCTGGAGGCACGAGCCGGCCGATCCGCTACACCGCGGAATAGCATCGACGACAGACGGGCCTCCATGGCACCGCCCACAACAGGCCACTCGACCGCCAATGGCACACCAGCCCAGCCAGCCCTCCCCAGTCCGAGGAGCGGCACCGCCTCACCAGAGCCCCAAGAAGAGATGGACACCACCAAGGACAAAGACAAGGAAGAAGATGCGCTCGCCGAGATGATGTGTTCCCTGGTGACAAACAACTGCGGAGAGACTAGATATATCGGTATGTCGTCCATAATCCTCGTCTCCACCGCTAATAATCCCAGGTTCATCCTCCGGTTTCTCCATCTTCTCGCCCAAAGGCATACAATGGGTCAACGAAAAGACCGGCGACAACTCTTTTCGCGATATGATCTCCACAGCCGCCGTCGAGGACAACAAGTGGATCCAATGGCGGCCTGACGTCTTCCAGGACATCTTCAAGCGCCGCGTCTACAAGCAACTACCGCCCAAGCATGAGGCCCTGTCTTTACTCAAGGACTACTTCGAGAACTTCAACTGCATGTTCCCCCTGTTCCACGAACCAACCTTTATGCATCTGGTGGACAAGCACTACTCGAAAGACCCATACGAAGGATCCGGCTGGTGGGCCAGTCTGAATGTCGCTCTGGCTTTCGCACATCGATTGCGCGTTATGAGCAATCTAGTCCCAGCAGAAGAAGACGAAAAGGCGTGGCAGTACCTGAAGAATGCGATGAGTGTCATGGTAGAGCTCACCATGCGCAACACCGATCTTCTCAGTGTCCAGGCTTTGCTGGGAGTGGTATGTAATGACGGACTTTGAAGATGTTCTCATCTAACGACTTCAGGGTCTCTTCCTCCTCGGGACACCAAACCCACAGCCTACCTACTTCTTCGTTGCCACCGCCATGCGACTTGCGCATAGTATTGGTCTTCACAAGAAGGGTGCCAACTTCAGTCTCAACGCCGCCGAGGTCGAGCAACGAAGGCGTGTATTCTGGATTGCATATATGCTGGACAAAGAGTGAGTCTTGTAATTTTCCACCAGTATACACAAACTGACCCCCACAAGTATCTGTCTACGGTCTGGCAGACCACCTGTACAAGACGATGACGATATGAACGTCGAGCTACCGAGCGAGACTCCACCGGACAACATCGGCAACATCCCGCTCGCCGATGGAAAGGGCACCATGAACCTGTTCCGTCTCATGTGCACCTTCTCCGTGATCCAAAGCAAAGTCTACAAGGGCCTCTATTCCGTAAAGGCATCCAAACAGACTGATGGCGAGCTACTCAATACTATTGGCGAACTCGACAAAGAGTTGGAAGCATGGAAAGACGACATACCACTGGAGTTCAGACCAGAGCACGACATCAAGGCATCACACACACCACTCATCCTCCAAGTCGCAGTCCTGCATCTCGGCTACTACAACTGTTTGACAACTATCCACCGCATGAGCGTGCACCACGGATACTGGACCAGTCGATTGTCCAACTTTGCGATACAAGGCCTCAACGCTCGCCCTCTGAACCCCAGAGTATTCATGTCCGCTCAATTGTGTGTTCAAGCCGCTCGAGCTTCGATACATCTCTTGAAGTACATACCTAAAGGTGACTTGTCATGTGTCTGGCTAGTGATCTACTTTCCAGTCACTGCTCTGGTCACGCTCTTCGCCAACATTTTACAAAATCCACAAGATACACGATCACGGTCGGACCTCAAGCTGATGAAGCTGGTCGTCAACTTCCTGAACATGCTCAACGACGACCAAGGCAGTGGCAGTGTTAAGCGCATGTGCACAGTTTGCGCCGAGTTTGAGCGGATTGCTACTATCGTGCTGGAGAAAGCGGATCGCGAACACGCATCGCGGCGGAAGAGGAAACAGGGTGATAGCGAACAGGATGCTCAGATCGAAGCAACCGCGGCTGAGCTACTTTCGACAGGTCGTAACCCACAATCCCCACCTCAGCAAGTTACGACCCCACAAAATCCTCCCGCCCAAGAGGGTATGATCTTCAATCCAGATTTCCATGGGTTCAACGAGGTAAGCTTCACCACTATGGTACTAGACCAAAGCTAACTTGCCCAGCCCTTCCCCTTCTCGCCGAACTTCACACACGACTCTTTACAGCCCAACATCCAAATGAGCCAATACGGCTCACCAGGAATCACCGCGCAAATGCTTCAGCAATCACAAAGCCTACCAATGACAACAGGTGGTGACATCAACGGAGTGAACGCCAACATCAATGCCATGGCCGGCATGGGCCAGTTCGACCAAACTCTGAACAACGTTCCACAAGATCTATGGAAGATGCCAATGACACTGGAATGGGATTGGGCTGATATGACTGGTGGCTTCTCGGGATACGAGGATGGCATCAGCATGAACGGTGTACTTCCGGATTTCTCGAATAACACCGGCCACGGTACAAGCGAGTTCAACCAAGGCGCCATGAACGGCGGTCGATGATGAAGCTTACTCGTACCCGATCGGATGGAGCTTGCCGTCCCGACAATGGTGTTGCACAACATCGATCATTACGTTTTGACCCTTCAATGTCAGCAGAGCATTCTCTCGCGTCAGGTAATGACAGTTACCGCCCAACTCCAGCACGATCTTGCGTGCTTCGCTATATACCACTTCTCGCCATTGGAGGCATCTCGGTTTCCACCTCCGTTTATGATCTCATAGCTTTGTAAAATAATGTTGTATCTCCAAACAAATACATCTTTGTAATAGCACATCTTTGCTACCACCCGACAACGTCGCGCATGTACGGTAATCAAGTCTTGGTAACCATCTGCAAGATCGACCATAGGCTACCACTAACATGACGCTAACGATTATAATCCGGAGATCCTCGCTGTACGATGATGTTTACCGACCTTGACGTATGTTCGCCCAAAGAGCGAGGTATACCTACCAACAACCCCTGCGCTGATCACGTAGTCTCATCCGATTCCTTTTCCTCATAACCGCCTTGCTTACCCCCAACTCACATCCCATATTGTGTTGAATGAAGACAAGATGAAGAACACAACCTCCCTCCTCTCCACCCTCATAACCTCCAACCACATCCTCTCCCACCACGCCGTCCTCGACCCCTTCGGCCACATCAGCGTCCGCAACCCAAATACCAATACCACTTTCTTCATCGCTTTGCAAATTGGGCCTGCGACCGTCTCCTCCCCCGCTGATATCGGCGAGTACCACATCGTCGACGGTACGCCCTTACCCGGTACCGTGGGTGGATACGCGGAACGATTTATTCATAGTGAGATATTGAAGAGATATCCGGATGTGCAGGCGGTTGTGCATAGTCATTGTGAGGATGTGTTACCGTATACGGTTCTTGAGGGTGAGAGGGGGTTGGAGCCGGTGTACCACATGGCTGGGTTTCTGGGCGGGGAGGTACCGAATTTTGATATTGGGGATGTGTATGAAGAGCGGGAGCCGAGGGATATGCTTGTCAATAGTGTGAGGTTGGGGGAGGGACTGGCGGAGAGGTTTGGGAGGAATGAATCGAGGGTGAGGAGGCCTTTACATACCACGGTTTTGATGCGCGGGTAAGTACTGCCCTGATATCAAAATCTTTAGGTGAAGATACGCTGATTTCTAATTTTGATATATAGGCATGGCTTCGTTACAGTTGGTGACGGGATAGAGCAGGTCACTGATTTCGCATATTACGCGGCGAGTAACGCGAGGGTACAGACGAGGGCAATGTTGTTGGCGGGGAGTCAGGGGGGTAATGTGAGGTATTTGAGTGGGGAAGAGAGGAAAGCGACGAGTGAGATGAATCGCTGGATCGTGTTTAAGCCTTGGAGGCAGTGGGTTATGGAGGTGGAGAGAAGTGGGAGGTTTGTTAATGTGCTGGGGACGCCGCCGCTTGAGGTAGACTGAGGTTTGGGCAATGGGTAGATTTCTAGCAGTCTTCCAGATGATAGAGTAGTTCAACTTTTAGAGCTAGAGAATCTACAGTCGATTGAACTGCATTGTTTGGCGTGATCGAATCGTGGGGTTCATGCCGATAGATCTGCATGACGCCATCTGCCAAGCCCCAACAGTTCGGGAGCGGAGGAAGGCGGTGGTACCTAGGCATTCTTTCTCCGCCCTCGCGACTGCCGTTCGTCCCCACTCACGTCATGTTAAAGTTATCCCATAACAGGAAGCTCGATATACTACCAAGACCTTAGCAGCTGTAAAGACGTTAAGATGCCCGCAAGATGTCCATGGATGCAGACATCCGCTCCTCATCCATGCCTGATAACGTGCTTATGCATACACATCACGACTACTCCAACAGCATGCGCAATTGACCTATAAACATGCAGTGCCTCATTCTCAGCAATGAGTGTACCTCGCAGCACCTCCCGGACCATCTGCTAAGTCATTATCTTCAAGCTCCGAAGGACCTCAACTTTGCACGCATCGATCATCATGAGGACCTCGTACAAGACAGTTTTAGCTTTACTTCCACTCTACGCAACTACGACCATCGCGGATCGATATGCCAGCAATATACGTCCGGTGATCGTCGATGCACCACAAGTGGCGGCCAATTTCCCCGACGTGGATGGCATTCAACTGTTGTCGCCCGCCTTCATAAATCCGGAGAACGTACCAGCGACATTTGCGAACGGCACCTCCGGACCGACTCTACAGCGTGATCTGGGTATATTCAGAAGACCATAACACCTGCATCTTTGAGATTGCTAATTTTCAGTAGAAACCTTCGTGAAAGGCCTCACCCAGCGCAATGGATGGATCACCTACAATAGCGGCCTGAAGTCTGAGGAAGATCGCGCGATCCCATACGTCACATTGACAAATGGCAAGAAAAGCAGTAAGAAACTACGCGTCTGGATCCAAGGAGGCCAGCATGGAAACGAGCCCGCAGGTGACGAGGGCGTGCTTGCACTGCTCGGAAAGTTTGCGCAGGACTCCCAGTGGAGTGCCAAGGTCCTTGAGAAGATCGACCTTACGATCATCCCGCGTTACAACGTCGATGGCGTCGAGTACCTACAGCGACAATTGGCTTCCAACTACGATCCCAACCGCGATCATGCGGTACTTGAGCGACAGCAAACACGAGCCATCAGGAAGCTGCAGTCTGAGTTCGATCCTCACATCTTTATCGACGACCACGAGTACACAGGCGGCAACTTGGTAGCGGAAAAGTACATCCGCGCGCAGGATCTTTTGGTCTCCGCCAACAAGAATCAGAACGTCAATCCCAGCATCCGAGCGTTGAACCAGGATTTTGTCGACGACATTTTCTCAGTTGCTGAGAGCAAGGACCTGCGTATCTTTCCATACTTCACCACGACTGTTGCAAACGGCACGATAACGATTGAAGAGCCTGATGCGCTTGCTGCGGCAAATCACAAGGGTGCTGGTAACTACCAGGCCCTTACCTTCCTCGTTGAGACGCGTGGTATTGCTATCGCGGATCAGCACTTCCAGCGACGTGTAGCTTCGCATGTTATCGTTCTGGAGACTATCCTCAACAAAGCAGTGGATGAGTTCGACGACATATACAGCGCCATCGAATCCGGACGTAAAGCGTTCATCGAGAGCAAAGACGACATCGTCGTCACCTACGAACAACGCATCACCAACAAGACAGTCCTGTTCATCGACGAATCAAGCGGCGCGATTGTCGACGTCCCAGTCCTTTCTCGTAACAGCGATCCCTCCATCGTCACTCTCTCGCGCCCCCGACCAAAAGCCTACGTCTTCTCACGCGCCTGGGCTGATGTAGTAGAGCGTCTTCGCATCCTCGGTGTCACCGTCGACGTTCTGGAAGAAGACTTTGTCGGGACTGTCGAAGCGCTTGTAGTCACGAAGGCTGAGCTAGCTGAGACAAAATTCGAAGGCATCGCGGGTACAACAGTCACGACGAATGCGACGCAGCGTGCTGTTACGATACCCGCTGGAGGCTTCTACGTTGATACTAAGCAAAAGAACGCCGGGTATGCGTTCACGCTGTTGGAACCTGAGGGGGAGGCAAGCCAGGTGTATTACAACAAGATTCCGCTGGAGGTGGGGGATGAATATCCCGTATTTAGGGTCTTGTAAACTGCCGATACATGGACGTCTGCAAGAGTAGCTTACGAACAACCCATCTGCCGATGTTGCCCGACTTCTCCATCCAAACGAACATGCATAACCCCTTCTTCAGCCCTACATTTCTCTCATCAACGTTACTAGCGCCCGGTGTCGTGCTTCTAGTGGTGTTCTAGCTGTCTCCAATCGAATCGAGTGTCGTGATGGTGATCTAGGTGGCCTGACACCAAGTTTACCATGTACTCCCTTGGTTCTCATCGTTTGTAGGGCCGAAAAAAACAAAGTCTATTCCTCGCGATCGTGAGAGTAGGTGGGCCGGGGGTCAACGTGGATGTAGTGTACGGTAATTGACTAGTGCTTACTGCTGTCAGGCGAAGTTCAACCGGCAAGAGTGCTTGTTTGAACTCGTCATTGAGAGTGCGTGGTAATGACTACTCTCCTGGGCTGCGTTCTTGAGCTTAACGTCTCTTCGCGAGAGACTTTTGGTGCGTAAGTTGGGGCTTTAGAAAGTCGGAAACGGTGGACAACTAGTCTAGACAACACTCAAAGTTTCATGCGTAGACCCACATCTGACATAGTCTCATTCTCACTGACAACGTGTAAACCGCTTCTGTTACCAATTCATTCTCATAGATATATATACATGAATGTCATAGCCGTACCAAACCCTCACAAAACGGAACAAAATAAAGCCGAAATGTAATGCGCACATAGCCATAAGCTACAAGCCACCTAAGCACTGCCACCAAGCTGCTTAGTGACATACTGGGTTCCCAAGTTCTGGGTAGGTGTGTCCCTAGGGTACTGAAGATGCTGCGCGTTGATACCCTGACCGTGTGTAGTATCGCATACACCGTCGCCCTATTCACTGTTAGTAAGAGCTCCTGAATTTAAAGGTAAGTGGGAAAAGGAGAGAACTTACAAAGATGCACACATCCAACGTCTTGCCCTGCCAGTTATCCGGAATGCCCCTGCTCAGCGCCGCAGACAAACCATTAACGTTCTTCGTCGTAGTACCACCGTTGTTGTCCACATTGCAGCTCAGTCCACTCTTATGCGCCGGGTTGCCAATGAGGAAAACACCCTTCACAGCATCGAAATTCGCGCCAGTGAGCTGAGACATGGCATTCACCGTCGCCTGAGCACCCTGACTGTATCCCTCGAGGATGAAGCACTCAAACGGGTTGGTACGTAGTGTAGACTGGACTTTGTTGACGATGTCTGCGGTTCCGGCAGCAGAGTTCTGCGAGAAGCCAGCGGCGTAGACGGTGTTGTAGATCTTGCCGCCTGAGACTGCGGACTGGATGTTGCGGTTCATAGTGCGGAAGCCGGAGGATTCGCCTTGGATCTCGCCGGTACCACGGGTGTTGATGATGGTGTAGGAAGAGCATGCGGCGCGGGTGGAGAGGTTGTCGACGGGGGCCGCGGTTGAGAGAGCGAGCAGCGAGGCCGCAGGGAGGATGGTGGAGAAACGCATGGTTGATGTGTGAAGTTGGGTATGGGTATCTGAATGAATGTATCGAGTATGACAGTGAGAGAAGTAGAGCTGATGATCTTATCGTCAGGGTGGTGTCGATATTACAGCGGATCGTCTCTGCCTTATATATCCACCCTTCCCCCCATAGACCAGCCGTGTGTAATAGGAAAAAGCACCCTCTACTATCCATAGATCCCACTTCACCTCGGCAGACATTCTTAGCGCGTTTCACTCGCCGATCCCCAGTCTGCACCTCTACACCGAATAGGACGGAACCTGCATCCGCTTCGGAGCACTAAGTCATAATCGTGGCCGTCTATCCTGTAGGCGCCTCGATCGACACATGGCCTAACGGCTGTCACCGTCTGGAGTGGGTGGAGATCTTCTCTACCTTCTCGATTCGGATGACTTCATGACCAGGAACGGGGATTGCGGGTGAGGTGTCGTGACGGGTAGTCGGTGTCTCTGATCTTGCATCGACGCCATTGTGTCAAACACGTATGTCATATGTATCTTCGATTCCGGGATACCGATGGCGAAAGGTGGCGCGGCGAGATCTTTCGAAACTCCTCAGTCTTGATAGTGGCTGAGGCGGCATGGAACATTCCATCCTATGCCGTCTACTCGAAACAGCCAGGAAGTGGGGGTAGAGTCTCAAAACCTCCAATGACATGGCAAAGCGCATTCATCGTGCCTCGGGGTAGCGACTGCACCATGGTGGTCACTGGACCACCCGGTGCGCCTCACAGTCTCTAGGCGCAGGTCCTGAGTCGCTCATGCGGGTCCGCGGATTGTTGGCCTTACCACGTTCGGTATACTTGCCTGCTGTTTGTGGTTTGGAGCCTGCCGCAAGGAGAGCCCCCAATTATTACTCCTTGCCGTCGATCGGCATCGAGCCTCGGCACGGCAATTGAACAAGGGGAGGTGCAGCGTCGGTGGAAGTACCACAAACGGATGGTGAGGAGGTGGAAGTGAGGTCGGAAATTATCGAAAAAGCAAGTGAGTAATCAACCTAGCGCGGGATAGTCAAGTGCGACAGCGGCGCGAACAGTTCGTCGAGAGAGCTACAATGCAGGTAGCGGACACTGACAGAAGAGGTGTAGTCGTCGTGCGTTGGTGTGCCGAAACCTGGGCCGATCTTCCTACTCGCAGTATGGTACGGGTGATCGTTAGCGGGTCCCGCTGATCCGAGGAACGGCTCTAGCGCTGCGCTATACCGGACGTGGCATACCAAGCTCCGAAAGCTTCGACTTCAGGATGGCATCTTGACCGAGATGTCGGCTGGATGTTGACCGAGGTGGTAGTAGGTGAGTACGATCTGGAAGCAGAATGCGATGTGTACCTGATCGTTAAACTTTACCCCGCCAGATCATCCTGGGGTGACCTCGCGGGAGGAAGCAGCAACGTAAGCGCATCAGCTGATCGAACGTGGTTTTTACAGGAACTGCCGGAACGGCGAATTCAAACCTTGGAAGGGAGCGACCGAACGGTGACATGGAAACTCTAAGTGACGTCTTTGCGCTAGACCATGTGTCAAAAGGTTCCAAGGTTGCCTCAAAACGTCGCCACGTGTGACGCTAGTTCCACTTCTCTTCCTCGTCATTTCACTCTCCAGGTATTCCCGACTTATTCGCATCGCGACGACTCGTATCGAGCACTTGTTTTCCGCGGAATATCCAATGGTAACTGAATATTGCGAGGTCCTTCGGCACATCGCGCCGCCTCCATACGTTCCAATCTTCCTGCATTACTTCAGTCTCAACGGCTTTTGTTCCCAACATCAGTATCTTGTAGATGTAAAATAGAAGAACAGGATGTCCTGCAAAAGTCTGGCAGCTACACATCTCCACACATCTCCACCTGGACAGTCCGCGATGTATCGCGTAATCATCCGGTGATTCCGGTCAAGCAACAAGTCAGAAGCACAAGACTCTCCTCAAAGCCACTCCACTCCCTCATCAAATTTCTCGTAGAACTTTTGATTACATTGGCCAGGTCGCGCTGATATAGGGAGAGAAGGAGATGTGCTCACGCAGCGTCAGTTTATATACGCCTCCCGGCCCAAATGCTAGAGCTCGAAAGACGTGTGAGTTTTTACGATGGCCTTCAAACGGAAGCAACCGACACATCGGCGACAATCCTTTCGGTTTAGATCAACTTCCCCGGACGACTGAACCCATCGAATCCCCAAGTCAATATCTTGGTGCCAGTCTGAAGACGTCTCAGTCTGCTATTCCCTTGCATCCACCGACGGAGCAGGACCATGGCTGCGCTCGCAGAATCTTTCGAAGAAATCATGCCATGTCGAATATGACCTTTTGAGAAGGAGTTTTTTCGGGAAGTCCGAGGGGTCAGGTTCCACAAGCCAGGAATATGATTTTATACACGCAGACCTAGCGCGATTGCCACCAGGGCAGTACATAATTCCAGGAGGTGGTAAATCGAACAACTCAAAAAGCCAGTACGCATTACCAAACCTCCAAAAGGACAGTAGATCTGGGTGATGTCCTCTGTGCCCTTCTCCATAGTCATAATTCAGCGCAGTGCCTTTTTCGAAGCTTCCGAACACCTACGCCGATAATCACATCCATGTGTCCCTTCTCCATGAGGAATTCCGCTCTGTTTTTTGCTGTCGCTCAACGGGGAGGCCGACAAGCTCACGTCATGAAACCGATAATCGTGAGTTTGAAGATTCTCATTCTTCGAATGCTTGATGATTTTGGAAGAGTGAAGTCCGTAACGTTTTGGTCGCAGGATGAGAATACAGTCGTTCAAACTTGGTTTTTTATATGCGGCTGGAACGGAGGCTTACCAGCACCCAACACATGCTATTGTGGTAACTGCGTTTGAAGATGAACAGAATCCGATCCGTTAGGTGGTAGGTTTTGCACGTCGCCTGCCTGGAGACAGGCAGGCGTACCGCATACAGCAGTCGATGTTGTTTTTAGATCCCCATAGTGACGATGGTGAAGTTTTTTGAACTACCGGAAGCCATAAGATCGATGTAAAAGTGATACTTCGATGTCAGCGGGAAGGCAAATTTAACTTGCTAGACAGACGCACAGAGACTGCCAAGCGCACCGCATAATATCATTGAATATCTCTTTTGGTCTCCATATCAGGGCACTGCCAAAGATTTGAAACTCCAGAGGCCAGTGTAGAGGGACGAGAGGGAGACGTCGATGGTCGCTGGAAGGTGACTTTATGTTCGAGCTGACCGGAGGCAGGCACCCGCACAACATAATTGACATCTGGTGCCGTTTTCGTTCCCCATAAGAGGAAACAGATCGGGTTTTTGAATAATTGGAAGCTGGGATATCGGTGAAAGAGGGAGACTGCAGTAGTCGCTGGAAGATGCATCTTATATGCGGACCAAACAAGGACAGGCAGGCGCACCACATGTACGCATCTTGAAATCTTTTCAATCTCCATGAGGAGCGACTCTGCATCTTTCGAGCTATAAGAGGCCAGGGTATTCGTACAGCAGGAGCGTATTTGCAGGTGTCGAAACCTTGAAAGGTGGGTTTTGAACGCGGGCGAAACGGAGGCAGCCGGAAACGCCACATAGGGGAATATGACCTTTGTTTTGATCTCCATTCCGCGAACATGGTGAGTTTTTGGACAATTGGAAGCTGGTTTATTGGTGAAGGAGAGAGGCCCAAGCAGTCCTTGGTGGCCTTTATATGCGAGCCGAACGCAGACGCACCGCATACTAACCTCCAGAAGAGGTTTTGGTTTCCATTCGGCGAAACAGAACAATTTTTGACATATTTGAAGCCAGGATATTGGTACAGAACAGACATATCCATGATCATCGGGATCTTAGAGATGGTTTTTGATTGCGCGCCTCGCGGAGACAGCGAGACTCGCCACATGGGACAGAAGTGATGAGATTTTGATCGCCATGAACAGATCCGGTCTCACTTTTGAATAACTCGAAACTGGGGTTATGATATAGGAAAGATATCTCAATAGCCACGGAAGGTGAATTTTGTATGCGTGATACAGCCGGATAAGACGAGCGCACATCCGGATGTTATCTCCGTTCTTGAGCTTCTCATTTGTGCATTGCCATGCATTTTCGGTAGACACCAGCGAAGGTGCCATCGAAGACGACGAATGCTAATTCTCGGAAGGCTGGTAGTGCTGCGTGCAAGCAGAAAAGGCGAGAGCGGAGGCACACAACATGAGGCTCTTGTTGGCAGATTTTCAGATCTCCATGTTGTAGTGTTGTCAGAATTTCGGATAGATGCAGGCCGGGGCTCCGGGGCCAGAAGGAAGACATAGTTATCGAAGAGCGGTCATTTGGATGAGTGTGGGAGAGCGAGAGGCAGGCACTCATCATCGTTGGATATCGCCGCTTCCTGGAACTCCATTCTAAGCTCTTGTAAGGTTTTTGGTAAAAGAAACCTGGAAGAATAGTGTAGAAGTGAAAGTCTAGTCGCGACAAAGGCGAGTTTATATATGCGTGGCCACAGAAAGCAGAGGCACAACATGTCGATAGCAATTGTTCTTTTAGGTCTTCATGGCATCCATCATCACTTCCTTTTGGATCCATACAGACGGAAGGCGTGGCATTGAAAGAGGGTTGGAATTATTGGAGGATAGGAATATTACGTATGCGGGCAGGGAGGAAGCAGAGGCACAAAACATGATTTGAACTCACGTTCTTTTGATTCTCCATAGGAGCGAGAACGTAGGTTTTTGAAAAAAGGAAGCCGGAAGAATGGCAATGAAGTGTAAGAGTAGTTGCGGCAGAGGAAGTGGCTTTTATATGCATACAGAGAGAAAGCGCAGGCACACAACATCGCTCGGGTATGGTCGCTTTTTGAACTTCCATACTGGGTATACTCATAGCTTTATGCCGAAGAAGGTCGGAGTATTTGTGTTGAAGTAGAAGCCCAGTCATAGAACTGGACTATGAACTTTTGTGTAAACAGAAAAAGGAGGCGCAGGCACAATCATGCGCTGATAGTTTCCCATTTTTTGGTTCCCATAGGAACTCGTTGGAGACATTTTGGTAAACCCAACTCGGAATGTTGGTGTAGAAGTGAAGCTCTTGTTGCTGGAAAAGAGGCGGCTTTATATGCGACTGAGCCGGAGACAGCAAACTCTCGACATATCGTTGAAATTCCGGAATTTTTCGAGTTCTCATCGACGTTTTCTTCGTACATTTTGGTAAAACAAGGAAATGAATGTTGGTAAAGAAGTAGACGTCCAGCCGCGAGGAGGCAAGTTTATATAGGCCTAGAGATATTGCGGGCAGGCGCACAACATTCACCTCTAGGTTCCTGGTTTTTGACTCCGGTCATGGGTATCCGAATGCAGTGTTTTTAGAAAGCGAAGACCGCGACATCGCACATACCGATTTTACTTCAAGTCTTTGGCTCGAATGCTATCTGCAGGCCGAGGAACGAGAGGCGGACGCACAACATGTACGATCTCCATACATTTTTGGAACTCCCATAGAACCCGTTGGTGCGGGTTTTGGAAAGTAAAGACTGCGACGTTGGAGCGAACGCAGACATGGGCTCTTTGTGAATATATTTATAGTCGACTTGCAGGACAGGAGGCAGTCACACCATGAGCGTGGATTGTAGTGTTTTTTATCTCCATCGCAATCTGCATGGTAGTTTTAGATAAACCGGAGATCTGGACTTGTGCTTAGAAGTGGATGGTTGATCCGGGAGACGTTTTTCGTATGCGGGAAGGAGGGAAGGAAGGCAACGCCACATAGATTGTAGCCCCTCACGTTTTGATTTCCATGACAAACGTCACCACTTCTTTTGAAGTAAGACAAAGCAGGATGTTGGTGTAAGAAGGCTACACTCTAGCCGCGAGAAGAAGTATTTATACTGCAGCAGGAAGAGGAGGCAGCGGCGTCATGTAGAGTTTCGATTTCGATTTCGGTCTCCATCGATTCATTTCGTTTGCTTTTGAAACAGCAAAGACAGGCATGCGAGCTCGTAGTTGATGTTTAGAGAGAAGGCGGAAGGACAATCTCATCCAGATGTTCCTCTTCTTTTTCGTTATCTCCATGCCTTTCTCTTCAACCAGTTTTGGAAAAGCGAAGACCGGAATATCTGTGTAGAAGTCAACGTCCAGCAGTCGTAAAGTAGTTTTTGTACTCCAACTCCAACTCCAACTCCGCCGCTCATACAAGTCTGAACTGCGTGATTTTGAAGAAAACGTCGTATTGCAGTAATACGTGGGAGGGTTGGCACGACACCATGAAGGCAATGGTTGAAGTTTTTGGAAAGACTCAGGAGGAGCGAGGGAAGAACATGACCCCGATGTCGTTGGTTTTTGGACAGCGCCATCGTCCGGTTCCATTGGCCCTTTTGGAAAAGAGAACTTGAAGTGTAGATACAGAAATGAAAGAAGGAAGAGGGTGAGCGAGGTATTTATACGCCGCCACCGGCCCGTATCACCACCCCTCCACTCCAACTCATCCCATCCCAACCACCTCGCACCCTGCAGCACACCCCTCACTTACACAAGAACAGACAAGAACAGCGTAGGATAAGAGGTAAAATAGTCATTAAACCATACTAACTCGCTATATCCTTGCATATACCCGCGCCTCTCATGACAAGACCGGCAAAGAAGATGAAAACCCGCTATCCTAGCATATAGCTCCAAAGACAGCAATATATATCGCTTATTTTCCGTAGCCCAGTAACGCCCAAACACTCAGAGTGTACGCGGTGAACAACGCATCCAAAGGAATGGGGGTATATATCCAATGCCTTTTATCCAAGCTTTTTCTTCTTTCAATGAACTGCAATCGTGACATCAACGTCATGACGCAACAACCTCAACCCACCCCTCCCTATTCCTCTCGACTTTACTCCCATCTTCACCGGCCGTTAACTCCTTGGCCAGCCCGTCTTTGGCGCCTCTCCGCCTCGCCCTGTCTCTCACGCTGCGCTCATCTTTCTCGCACTCTTTAATTGCCTCTACAACCTCCAGTTCTTCGAAGCGCGCATCTTGCAGATTGAGCTTCTGCCACTGGGGATGTTTCTGGCAGCGCTTCTTCAGACACGCGGTTTCCTTGTCGTCGACATCGATGTCCATAGCGTCGGCGCCGTTCGTCGCGGGTGTGGGCGTTGAGGAGATTTGTTCCGGGGTAGGAGTGAGTGTGGAGTGGTGGAAAGCGGCGCGACCGTGTTTGCTGTTGCGCCAGAGGAGGAATTCGGCGTCGGACCAGGATAGTCGCGAGTCGTAGCCGCAGAAATCCTTGGCTTTGACTTTCTCGCGGTCGGCGAGGCGGACGGCTTGTTCTTTGGCCATGCTGACGAACTTCTCGCGGTCTTTCAAGACTTCGAGGCGGTCTTTCAGTTGGGTCTTCTCTTTGTGGAGGGCGGTCAGGCGTTCGATCTCGCCGGCGGTGAGGGCGAGGTCTTCG
Organism: Alternaria ethzedia; assembly: GCF_023757985.1. Classification (NCBI taxonomy): domain Eukaryota; kingdom Fungi; phylum Ascomycota; class Dothideomycetes; order Pleosporales; family Pleosporaceae; genus Alternaria; species Alternaria ethzedia. The sequence goes on from NW_026056242.1 coordinate 18,760, forward strand.
CCGTTGGAGGGGAAGGTTGCGCGTGATGGGGAGGCGGTTTGTGGGGGTGTGAGGACGCCGGTTCCGAGATTCTTGAAGGCTTGGATGTTGGGCGATGCGTCGACGAGGGCTTTGAGGTCCTTGGCTCGTAGTGTGCCTCCGAGTGGTGTCGGCTCCTCTTCTTCAGCGCCCTCACTCTCTGCAGGCTTCTTCTTCTTCTTGGACTTTTCCTTCGCCCCGTTGGCGCCCTTGGCACCTGCTGTCCTTTGTAATTGTTCCTGCATGAAGAGAACTCCACAGTCGTCGGAACAATACTTGCTCTCCCTGCCGTGATTGAGTCGCGCAGGTTTCCGACAGCCGTCCCGCCGGCACATTGGCTTCCATGTGGTGTTCCCCTTGCCGTTCTCCTCGCACTGCGGACATATGAACTTGTCGACCAGTTCCTCGTCCACCTGTCTCATGTTTACGCAGTCGCCGTGGAACCAGTCGTCGCATCCGCCATCGCATCCAATCATCCACTTGTGGTTGTCGGGCTTCTTGCATATGCAGTAGAGGTTGTGGTCTTCGGATGATTCGCCGTCGTCGTCGGTAGCGTGTTCGTGACCTGGGGCGGGCGAGGATCCAGGGACGGGTGTGCCGGCGTGTGAGCCTTTCTTCATCGCCCTGCTGCCCGCCGACTTGGGTATCCGCGAGGTAGGTGTGACTGAGCGCGCGCCATCTTCCGTCTCGACCTTGCGCTTCTTACTCGGCTTGGACGTCTTCGCGGTGCCCTTCTTCTTGATGGCGGAGGCGGATGAAGGCGCTGGTCGCTTCTTGGTCGGGGCGGGTGCTGGCTTGGACTCGACTGGTGATGGGACGCTCTCTGCCGCGCTCTGGTTCCGTCTCCGCAGTCCAAGGTCGCTCTGCTTAGCAATCTCGAGCGCCTTGAGTGTGTCGGCGTCCATGTTTTCGCCAGTTACGGAACTCTGTCGCTCGGTCTGGGAGGCGGTAATTGCAGGAGTGTGTTCGCGCGGTGTGCCAGAGGGCTCGTCCTTGATGAAAGGCTGAGGCGAAGGCAGAGTAGCGTTTCCACTGTGTGAATCAGGCTGGAGGGTGCTCGCTGCGGGCTCTCGGATCTGGGAGGTGGTGGGCTCGTCGCGCGTGAATGCAGGTTCGCGGTTCTGCGTGCTGTCTCGTTCGCCGTCGTCCGATGTGACTACCTGCGACACGTCCTGGCCAATGGGGGCGTCCTGGGTCTGCTCTTGCAGGGCGGAGGACAAATTTTGTATTGGCGCGAGGACTGGGGCGGGCGAGGTCCTCGACAGCAGCGACTGGCGGCGCTTCTGCTCCTCGGGCGAATTGGAGCCATGGTGATAGTGCTCGAGCGTCGGCGAGTGGACCTGGGGCTCGTCGAGGGGTGGCGAGGGCTCGACGGGCGCGTGATGGGAGCCGAAGCTGCTGGTGCGTCGCGGCGCGTGGGACGAGGCCGTGGGCGAGGGCAGCTCGCGCGTCGGGGCGGGCACGAACTGCTGGCCACTGCCCAGCGTCGCCAGCGTCGTCAGGGCATCGGCAGCGTCTTCGGTCGTGGTGGAGGCAGACGGGCGGCGCTGCAGGCCGGCGTCGGGGTTGAGGAGGGAGTCGATGCTGCTCATTGTGGCTGGCGGTCTGTCTAAGCGGGCATGTCGGGGCGGGGATGGGGGGATGGAGGGAATGTCGAGGACGCAAGAGTGAGCAGACTTGAGGCGAGCGAGAGGAGAAAGGGCGGGTGGTGTGGAAAATAGAGCCGTTTCAATCAGCTTGGCGCGCAGAAGCGCTTGAGGGGCGGGCGAAGCTGCGTGAGCCTTGACAGCATGCAGGCATTGCTCGACCGCCTGCTACCACTGCGCCTGCCACCTATTACCGCACACCTACCAGCGCGACGTCCCTCGTGACGCTGACAAATGGCAAGCCACTACATGTGCCTCAATATCGCCTTCCTCGCTGCGGGACTTCGTGTCTTTGTTGTGACGGCTGCCCGCAGCTCTTTGGCGCTTGCCGCCGATGATGCAACTCGACTACTGGGTCCCTTGAGGGGAGCTCCGAGCTAGAATCACTCAACATGACGTTGGTCTCCCAGTAAAGAGCATTAACATAACTACATAGGGTATCATAGGCATCTCTATCTGTTAATTATCCAAAAGACTACTCATCGTCTTCGTTCCTCGGCCGCCCGCGTTTGCGCCCTGCCGCCTGCGATGCACCTTGAGTCGCCTCGACCGGCGCACTGTCACTGAGGGCGTCCGCCACCTGCAGCGTCCTCTGCAACTTCTTCTCCAGCTCCTCCACGTCCTCGCTCTCCCCAAACATCATCCGTATGAACTGCGCGACGCCCTCCCGTCCCACCTCGACCTTGCCGCGAGGTCCGACAATGTAGTCTACCGTCTCCTCGCCCCCGGCAGGCGTCTCCCTGATCTTGACAATATACCCGTCTTTGGCCATAATCGCAAGCGTCTTGTCTTTGGTACCAACAGGCGTCGTCTGGTCTGCGTTCATGCGCCTGAGAGCGCGGTCTAGCTTGCCTTCTGGGATCATACCGCCAGATATGACAATGAGGGCGATGGCCATGGTGTACAGCCCGACGTATGAGTCTTCTCGGTTTATCTCGTCTGAGTCGGCTGCTAATGGTCGCGAGGGGCCGATGACCTCCGGTATGCGGTACTGCTCAGGTAGGATGGTCTGCAGGACCCATATGCCGGTCGACTTGCTTTGGGATTCCGAGCCGGCGGCAGCTGGAGACGTTAGATCACAAGCTTCGTAGTAAGACTGGCTGCATACCGCGCTTCTGTCGCAGCGTCACCTTGTCCGCTTTGGGTAGCTCGACGAACTGCATCCCAAAGACGTCCATGAGCTGGCTGTTAGCTTGCGCAAAGACGTCCTTGAACAAGCGAGTATAAGAGCCCAGGACTGCCAATATCAGTATCGCCTCGTAAAGAACTCCAATGCACCTACCTTTCTCGTTGATGTCCGCGCGCTTGATAGGCTTCCGTGAATGCTCACACGACAAGGCATAGCGCACCAGACCCTTTGCTAGTTGGTCAACGCTGCCGCTTCCCTGCGCCTCTCTGATAGCGTCTTCCATGTCGATGTCCTCATCTTCTTCGGGAGTGTCATCTCGTCTGCGTCGTTGTGACTGTATAGGGACTGGTGAAGCTTGAGTAACCGCCTGTCGTGATCTACGTGGAGGCATCGTGTGTGGTAAGTGACTGAGGCGTGGGGTAGACTCAATCTATCACAGAATTACCGCGTAGGGCTGACGCGACGCGCCTCGGTGAAAGCCGCGCTAAGGTACTCGCTTCCGGGCCGGCGACGACATCATCGAGACATGGTCCGAGCTGCTCCTCCGCATTGCAAGTCTCAATCCGCCCATCGTGACTTACCCCAGTCAATGCAGCCACCATGAATTCCATACGATCCGCCGCGCGCCGGCCCATATTCCGCTGCCTCAACACGCCTGCGCCACTCCGTTCCAACCCCCAATTCCGCCAGGGCTCGCGCTCCAGCAGAGCAGACTTCGAGGCCATTCTCAAGCAAGGCGCCCGTCCCAAGGTCCCTCGCCCCGATGAAGACTTCGTCTCCGTACACCGCGCCGAGGCCATGCGCCGTGCGCAGTTGATCAAGAGGCGGAATTGGCTGGCTCTCGGTGCTGCGCTCTCCATGATTGCTCCCATCTTCCTCGTCCGGTTATGGGATGTGCCACCGCCCGGAGAGAAGGATGAGAAGCCAAGTCGGGGCATATTCGACATGATCATGGGCCCTCCGACCAAGTGCGATGCCCCGCGCAAAGCAGCAGAAGAGTTCCAGGGCAAGAAGGTTGTCATCGCAGCCGGCGACAAGGTCATTGCTACAACAGGCGACACCGACAACCCGCAAGCCTCTGACCCCGACGCCATCGAGCTCGTCGAGACAGGCACCTCCTACGTCCCCTACTTCCCGCGCACCATCCGCCTCCCCACCGACACCGCCGGCCCCGAAGCCATCACCAGCGACGCAGAATACACACTCCTCGGCCTGGGCATCCGCAAAGTCTCCTTCCTGCGCGTCCAAGTCTACGTCGTAGGCCTCTACGTCAAAACCGCCCACCTATCCACCCTCCAAAACCACCTCATCAACACCGTAAACCCCACCGCCTCCGCCCTCATCCCCAACGAAAAGAAAGACCTTCGCGAAGCCCTCCTCGACCCAGAGAAGAGCAACAAGATATGGGAGTCGATACTCGCCAAAGACGGCACCGCAGGCGTCGACATGGCCTTCCGCGTCGTCCCCTGCCGCGGCACAGATTTCAAGCACCTCCAAGACGGCTGGATGCGCGGCATTGCCTCGCGCACCGACGAAGTCCGGCGCAAGCAAGCCGAGCTCCTCCGCCAACAAGCCGCAGAAAATAAATCCATAGCCCTGCCCAAGCCCGTCGAGGAAGGCGAGTTCCAAGACGAGTCGTTCGGCGTCGCTATGAAGGAGTTCCGGAACCTGTTCCAGGGCAAGGGGAAGGCGCCAAAAGGCTCTGTTATTATTCTAACGAGGGATAAGAGCGGTAGTCTGGGTGCGCTGTACCAGCCACTTGTACAAAAGGGGGATAAGCAGGAGACGATGGGGAGGAGCAGTTGGTTGGGTGAGGTTAAGGATGAGAGGGTGGGGAGGCTGGTTTGGTTGCTTTATTTGGGTGGGCAGAATGTTAGTAGTGAGCCTGCGCGGAAGAGTATTGTGGATGGGTGTATTGATATTGTTGAGAGGCCGGTTGGGACGTTGGAGACTATGGTTCATTAGTGGGGTGCGGATGAAATGGATTTGGTGTGCGTGGGTGCGGATTGGACGCTTCGCGCATGTGACCATGGGACACATTCCCCCGTCTCGTCTTTCGGAGGCGCATATAAACCTCGCTTGACTGCTCTTCTTCCTTTCTTCTTCACATTACTTCTTTTTCTCAAGATACTAAAAGACTCGCTGGCCCATGGTATGGCTCGTGCTTCGGGCACTTTTCTAAAAATCACCCTCTCCCGTGGTCATGTCTTCCCCGGTTCCTCTTCCTCCGACTACTACCCTACCACGTCGTCATCTATCCACCAAAACCTCAAGTAGAACAATCGCATGACTCTCCCGTCGAGAACTTCTTCCAAAAAAGGACGCCCTGTCGCTCTATGTGTCCACCGTTCTTCCCGCCTCTCCGCCAAATACGACTACGACTCCACTCTTACTTTCGAATTACCAAAATCTCTTACCAAGATGTCAATGTGCGGTCGTCGAGCATTTCTTCCAAAATTCGCCAATGAAGAGATATGGCTGGTTCTCTTCATGCCTCTCGTCGGCAACTCGGATTGTTCAAAACACCGCTGCATTGGAATGATGTTGTGTTCGTCGAGCACTTCTCCGAAGAGTACCAGGGAACCTCGTTATGACTGGTGCTCTTCTCGCCTCTTCGCCGGCTTGAGGTACCTACAAACGGATTGGCGACAAAAGGATGGCGCGTCCGTCGAGCACCTCTTCCAAAAAGCTGTTCGAGGCCCGTCATGTCCTCCGTCCTTGCCAGGTCTTCGGCTACTCCTCGGATTATTAGAAACGACTCGGTGTTTGCGGTATGGCGTGTTCGTCGAGCGCTTCTTTTGAAAGAACGATCGGCTACCGACATGACTGGCGTTCTTCTCGCCTCTTCAACTACTCCTCGGAATACCAAAACCTGTCTAAAGCTGTGGCATGACTTGTTCTCGAGCTCCTCTTCTAAAATTATGATACGCCGATCCTATGGCTCCCGTTCTTCCCGCCTCTTCAACTGCTACTCGGAACATCTAAAATATTTCAAAAGCCCAACAACTACCGAATGGCTCTTCCACCGATCATCTTTCTACTTAAAAGATCTTGACGGTACCGATATGGCTGCTGTTCTCCTCTGGCTGGCGACTCAAAACAGAGGAATTTACAAAAAATGTCTGCTTCTGGAATCACACTGATCGAAGGTCTATGTCTGTTGCTTCTCCCTTGATTTCCGGTCTTATCAAAAAGCAAATCGCCCCTGGTGATGGCTGCTTCGTCCGTCGAGCACCCGATCCATAAAACAACAACCGGATGTTGGATGTCTCCCGCTGTTCCCGCCGTTTTCCTATTACTTAAAAGAGCTAGGTGGGTACAACCATGTTTCTTCTGGAAAAATACTACGAGAAAAGCTATGACTGTTGCTCCTCCTTTCCAATCCGGTATTATCAAAAGCCTCAGAAAAGTCTTTCATGGCTGGTCTCGCGCCTTCCAAAAGCTACTTTTATCAGTTCGCATGGTTCTAAAACTGAGTGCTTCCGCCTACCACTAAAATTCCACAGCGCCGCCTACGATGTCTCCTCTAGGGTGTCTTTACTTAAACAGCATGACGGTCACTCCCTCCTCTTCCTCCTCTATTATCCAAAAGGTGTGAGCACCGGAGTATGGCTGGCTTCGCCCTTCTCAAAAACTGCGGTCATGGATGTCATGGTTCTGAGACGGAGCGTCTCCGCAAATTACTCAAAAACGCACGAAACGAAGGCATGTCTTCTCCGGCGATCTTGTGCGCTCCTCTTTCATATCTATCCTCTTCTTCTGCGCAATGCGATCTCATCGAAATGGGCAGAACTTCCACGCATGACTGGCTTCGCCCTTCTCAAAAGACTTAACTTCATACTGTATGTTCTGGGACTGAATGTCTTTTCCTACCACTCAAATCCACAGTGATACGAACCATGTCTCCTCCCAAGAAACTAAACAATTACCAGATATGCCTGCTTCTCCGTCGACGAAAAACTGCCTCTTCAAAACAGGAAGATGTTTGAGCCATGGCTGTCTTTGCGCGCCTTAAATCAAGATAACAATAAGGCATGGTTCTGGGTCTGAGACTCGACTCTTGCAACATGATAGAAACTGTATGCGCAAGCGTTAATGTTTGGAGCGCGGGTATAAAAGTCTCACGTCGCCGCTGCTTTCTTCCTCCCTTCAACACACACCTCTTGGGTATTTTACCAAAATCCTTCCTCTTCATGGCTATGTCCTCGCTGGCGAGAACTTGTCCAAAAGAGATGTTGAGAATGTGGCATGTCTTTCTCTGAGAGACGGTGCCTTTTATCCAAAATTCGCCAAGTTCCGGTACATGTTCCAGAGCCCACTTGTAGCGGCAGGATGAGCATATCCAAAGTCATTGCGATCGCGAGAATGTCGCTGTCTCTTCTCCCTTCCTTTCACACACCTTCTTGGGGGTTTTACCAAAACTGGGACAACAAGAAATCATGTCTGCGCCTGCGAGGCTTTTTCCAAAATATCTCACCGAAGACCTGATGTCTCTGCTCGAGAGACGGTGCCTTTTACCCAAAACTGTCGAAGACCTCTTGATGTTCCAAAAACTCTTCAACACATATCACATGAGCACGTTGAAAGGAACAGATTCAAAAGTCCTACCTCGCTGCATCTGCTTCTCTCCTTCAATCCACATCCTTTCGGGTGTTTCACCAAAATCAGCAGACGTCGATGCCATGTCTGTGCTGGCGCGGCTTTTCTAAATTCGCTGAAAATCGCGCCATGTCTTCTTCTGAGGGGTCACTTCTTTTGCCTAGAACGCTGAGCAAGTACGGGATGTTCCAAAAGATTCACGCAAAGCAATGATGACCCCAGTGTGGTCTATTGTGAACTTGTCAAAACAACACAATCTTGCTCTCAAAAAACAAGATGAACAAAGCGTATGGCGGGAGAAGGACGCGGGTTGGGGATATTTCGAAACAAAAAAACGACAGTAGTGAATCTGATGATCTGCCAGTCTCCGGCGTTGAGCTGTGCAAGAGGTGTATAAAAGCTCTCCTTCTGCCGGCTTGCTTACTCTTTCCTTATTCATGCTCATTGTGAGGCTTATCAAAATGTGGCGTTGCTTCGCCATGTGCGCTGTCTTCTTTTGTCCCTCCAAAAAAACAACATTGGTAAGCACATGATCCGCCTGTCTCCGCTCGGCTTTCCAAATCGCTATACAAGCTCTTCATGTGCTGTCTTCCTGCGATTTCCTCTTCCACATTCGCTCTGAGCTTGTCTAAAATACACACATGACCGGATTATGGGATGTTGCCTTCTCTCTTCCTCCAAAAAAACACGCAAGAAGTATTGATGAGGTCTGCTTGTCTTCGCTACGCTATCTACGAGGTGTATAAAAGGTCCTCTCCTGCCGGCTCCATCCTTCTTGCCTTATCTACACTCCTTGTGAGCTTTCTCCAAAATGAACGCATGATGGCGTCATGGTTTCTCCTCTTCTGCTTCTCTCAAAAAACGTGTTCACCACAGCTATGTTCTGTTTCTTCTCCTCGGCGTTCGAAACCTATGGAAAAACTTTGAATGGCCCGTTCTCTTGAGTTCAAACACCCACATCACTGGGCTATGTCTCTGGACTTCGCCGCCAACTCACTCTACCAAAATAACCACCCTTCTTCTTGATGAGAAGATAAGACCAACGCCTTTCTAAAATGAACGCCGCTACTTCCCATGGAGATCTTCTAAAGGTAAGGTGGATAGTTGGGATGAGAAGCACTCTCCGGCCTGCATCTATTCTCAGACCCACTGCCTTGATATCGACATATAAAATACATCTGCGCCTCATCCATGGCTCTCCTCTGCAATCTCGCGCGACTGAGGCGATGTCAAAACTTGATCATCAGATGCCCATGAACTTCACTGAGATGGCTCTATACCAAAACTACACCATAGAGGTAGCATGGCCTGAGAGTCTTTCGCCCTCAGGTTTCCCTGATTCTTTACCTTCTCTCGCTTTGAGAATTACCAAAAAGATAAAGTTGATACCTCTATGTGTTTGCCTGTGCCGAGCTGGAATCACGCCTGCGCAAGAACAAACTAGACCACGATTGTGGTCATGCTGCTGGAGTCTTCTCTTCTCTTTCTTCCATCCTTCCACGGCCCCTCTCAGCCCAGCGAACATCAAAACATCCCAAATGATGTTCTATGTCTCCGCTCGCTGGACTTCGGTACCAATCTCGTAAACTAAAAAAGAACGCTTAACCTGGTTCCTGCTCCTGGAAGTCCAGCTCCTTCTTCTTCTGCGTTTCTACTCCATTGCTAGATATCAAAAAGCACAGAACCCGACCCTATGTGTAAGTAGCTGCCTGAACCGAGATACATGATAAAACTACCGCGTCGTGTACAATATGCTGCTGGACTTACTTAGCTCTCAACTTTATCTCCTTGCATCTTCCTCGGTTATTCAAACTATCAAAAAAGCGAAATCAACGCTGTATGTCTTCTGCCTGCTGCATTGAACTTTACCTCAAAAAGGCTCACGAAAAACGTTCTATGCTCTTGGGCTCTCTGACTCTCTGACTCTCTGCAGCTTACAGAGTCTTGTCTCCTTCTACATCCTTACTCTTTCTCGAACAGAGACACTGAAAATGCAGTGCTGGAAAACTAATGGCTGCGTCACGCTGCTCCAAGCTCTTCGGCTACTACTTAAAATCCAGGAAGCGACCTAATATAAGTCTGAGAGGCCGCAACCTCCGCTTCTTTACTGCATCTCCAGGGTTTAAAATCACAAAAACGCATTATCAAGGCTGATAAGCCAGGTTTGCTAGTGTAGAACTTGCCACCAGAAAAGATAATTCTGGAATTTCATGCTTCTGGGTTCCTGAGTTCGTTAGCTTTTGTCTTTCTACATTCCACTCGCCTTTGCGAATTACTAAAAACACTAGAAGGTAGTCTGATGTTTCCAGCTGGTCAGGCTGATCTCTTCTACCAAAAGGCACCCTGGAAAGGCTTATGCTTCTGGATCCTTGGGCCGGCCAGCTCCTGTTTTCATTCATCACACTCGCCTTTGCGGATAACCGAAAACGCACCACAACTGTCCAATGTGTTTGGTTGGCTGAGCCAGGATTTGCTAGCAGAAATAGCGAACAAAAAGACCCATGCTTCTGGAGGCTTGGGCTCTCCTCATTCTATGCTTCTGCAGCACACACGCTTTGCGCAATCAACAAAATCTGATTATCATGTGCCCATGTGCGGGTCTGTGGAGATCGGAGAAACAAAGAGCATCAACGATACATGTTCTGGGAGTCTTGCACTGTCCTTTTCCTACTCTCCTACACCACTCTCACTGTCTATTTCACCAAAAAGGGTATAGCAAGCTTCCAATGTGCGAGAGTGTCGAGCTTTGGTGAAACATGACAGAGGCTGCTGTCATGTTTCCGGCGTCTTGGACGTCTCGTCTCTCTCCCCCTACAACACATTCGTCTTTTCGAAATATCAACAATGCGTTGTTGCCAAGATTGATGTGTGGAAGTGTCGCGCTTTCGAGAAAGGCACAGAAGATAGCATGAATGTCCCAAACTTCAGTTCTTCTTATTTACCGCACACTCGTCTTTGCGGACCACCAAAAGGACAACAGGCTGGACGTATGTGCAGCTGGCTGGCGCCAAAAGAAAATGACTTTGATCAATCGGATGAGTCCAGATCGTCGGACTCGCGATTTCCAACCTGTCTTCTTGCATCACACTTACTTTTATCTGTCTCGCCGTACAACACGAAAAGGTCGAGGTATCAACTCTGATGTCTGTGCCTGCGCCGAGCTTTGGAAGAAAGCGCAATACTTGGGTTATATGCCTGCGAAGTCTTCGTTTCTCTGACTCTTACAACCTTCCGCTCTTCTTCAAAGAAGCTTTACCAAAACCTGATCATCATCTGTACATGTGCGGGTGGGCTGAGATCAAAAGTACTCAACGCGTTTCCATGCTTCTGCCTTGTGGAGCTCGCGCTTTTACCTCTACTCCAGAGTGTCCAGTACTCAAACCGGATCGAAAACCTTTCTATGTGTGTCGGGTCGGGCTGGTAAACCAGAATAAATCACACAAATTCAAGCCTCCTCGCCCTGTGGTTCGCACTTTGAATACATACATCCTAAAACTTTCCGCAATCTACGAAACAACAAAGGTGGTATATTCATGTGCGAGCCAGGGACTCAGCACTTTACCCAAAGAGAATAGAGCACTTGCCAGGTGCTATAAAGCCTTGGGTACTTAACTGTTATTCTCATAAAACATTGATAGTCCTGCCATTACCAAAACGATCAACATGCATGTTAATGTGTGTGACCAACCGAGCCGAGATGCAAAGAAAAGAACCTGACCTCATCTGTATGTTGTCGAAAGCTGGGTCTCTCGACTCCCACCCCCCTACTCTATCCTTGCCCTAGGTATTGTCAAAATGAATTCGAGGCATTCTATGTGCGCCCCAGTTGAGATCAAAACGTGGTTGCGTACTTCGAATGATTCTGAGACGCTGTGGCCTCAGACCTCTTACTCCCACGATGTCTACAGGTCTTCGTTTACTAAAAGCGCGACGGAGTTCCTACATGTGTCGGGCCGAGCTAGATCCATGAGAAAAAGAGATCATTAATGCCGTCATGTTGTGGAAGTCCTGGGTTCTCGACAGCCACTATCACGCCCCAAGGGAGAGCACAGTTAATACTCATGTCTGCCGATGACTCCAAGACTCGAATAGAAAGCCACAAAAGATTCATACATGACCAGAAGCCTTGTGCTCTTCAACACTCTTATTCTTGCAACATCTTTGCTTGATCAGAATACCAAAACATGATGGGTAGGGCTTCATGTGTGTACCAGGCAGGGCCGAGATCTACCATAAGAAAGAGTCCAATGGAAACTTAATGTGTTGGAGTCCCGGGACGTCGATAGCCATCATGAGATATCAAAAGAGAGATACCTTCTTTTAATGTTCGCTTCTCGCGGTCGAAGTGCGATAACAAAGACGAAGAAGAAATAACATATGCTTCTTGCGTTGCGTGCCGCAATACATGACCTTCAATATCTTCAATCACACCACCAGAATGCATTCCAAGCACAGCCATGTCTGCGGGTGCGTTGAGATCAAAAGCAACCACAGGGGTTGTTCATGTCGACAAAGTCCCGGCGTCTTATAACATCATTCTTTCCCTTTTTCCTCGTGGTTTGGGATCACAAAAGATACGGTAGCCTACATGCTTGTGAGGCCGGCTGAGCTAGAGTCAAAAAAGCACTAGCTTGAGGTGTGGAACGCGTATAAAGTCTCCGTTCCGCAGCTTTGGCGTCTGGTTTCTTACAACACTCTCAAATTATCAAAATACCAAAAGCAAGTCTACCAGGTTTTATGTCTGTGTGCGCGCTGAGATTAAAAAAAAGACTTTAATTCTTGCTATGCTGCTGCAGTCAGGCTCTCCTAAGCTCGTTCTTCTGCTTTCCTCTCGTTCAGGAACTTACATGCGTCTCTGGCTAAGCTCTTTAAAGAAGCAATCCGTATCCTGGATGCGTATAAAGTCTTTAGGGATTTTGCTCTCAGCTTTATGAGCCAACCCTACCTTTCAACATATCCAAAACCTCTTTGGTTAGTCAAGATGTTTGCGTCTAGCTGCCCGGAGATCAAAAAGCATTCGACGGTTTGGTTATGTCTTGGAAGCGTTCTATAGCTCGTCTATAAGTTCATCAAGCAAGAAATTCGAAAGCCATCAGGAAATCGCCAGATCAGTGCGAAATGAGACTTTTCGTCCGCCTGCTTGAACTTCGAAATCTGCGCTCACAGCAAGATGTGCTGTCGAGCCTCGATTGTGAAGATACAATATAAGCTTCTTCAGTCCAACACAGCTTCACTCCTCTTACATTAATTTATCGTTGTTTTCATTAAAATCAACAGGACTCCGAGACATGACCTGGCTCTATTCGGCGTCTTCTAGAAGATTTCCTCGGCATCACGATGCTTCAAAGCGCACTGATCTTGTTGCATGAGACACTCGGAGAGAGAACGAAAATACAAAATGCCTCGATCGCATGAGAGCTTGCTGGCATCTTTGCTCAATATTTGCGGACTCTCCAAGAGGATACGTTGGAAGGAGATAGTTGTGATGTCTCTATAAGTACCTCCTCGTTCTTGCAGGTCTCCTTTTCTAACCAAACATTCTTTGTTGTCTTTCAAAACGGCATAGCCTCGACTTATGTCCTGCGCCTGCCCAGTACCTTTCAAAAGGGCTGGATGACGCCTTCATGCTCCAAAACACGTCACGAAATGTGACATGAGTCCTGCGAGAGATTGAAACAAACCTGATGGAGTCTTCGGTCATGGGATCGTGAGACCACCAGACTGGAGGCCTTGACGGCGTACCTGAATATGATTGAGGACTCAATCGGTTTCAGTCGTAGCTCCGCGGAGGGTTTATAAGAGAACCTTCGTTGTAACAATGCTTCCCTTCTTCAACACACATTCCTCACTATTATTTCCAAAATAGTACACCGACTATCTCATGTCCTGCGTCTGCCGGCGTCTTCCAAAAAGCAGTACGAAGCCTTCATGCTTCGAAAATCTGCCGTTATGAGTATTCCGAGAGACTCAAATGGAATGCTACCCAGATGATGGAAATCCGCCGCCACTCTTCTGATTCCTTGTCCGCGCAAGGCCGAAGCCTCATCCAGTATAGTTTTCGCTCTGTGACGACTATGTTAAAAGGCTTCTCGCCATCACAGAGCTTCACTTCTCCAACAAACATTCTTTTCTACTTTCAAGAAAACGCCTTGGACACGACAACATGTCGTGCGTCTGCCTCTCGGTTTTCAAAATGTCGCGACGTCAACTGAATGACTGGCATCTTCGCGAGCGTGTCGTCGAAACATCAATGAAGTCAGCAAATCATGTGGTACGATCGAAAAGGCATACCAAATGGGTCATGTCTCCGTCTGCCGGATTGTTTCCGGCATGTACTTTGCCATACTGAGATCCAACGTGCTCAGAAACCCCGCGATGGAGAACACACCGGGCTCAGAGCTTGGATAGATATGAAAGCAGTCCTTCTGCTTGAGAACCTTGTCTTCCTATTCCACACTCCAAATTGTTCCTTATTCAAATGAGCAGACCACCTACCTATGTCTGTGTCCGGATCGCGTCTGACTAAAGGCACTGGCTTCGTACACATGTCTTGGACCAACCTCCCCCAGTAATTCGAAAAGAAAGAAGAGCGACCCGATGTTCGAGAGAGCCAAGTAGGAAAGAACTTTATCATATGTATTCGTCTCCAAAACGGCAGGAAGACGACCCCATGCTTCTCTTTCCGTTCACCTCGTTACTTCACCATCTGTCACAAAAGTCCACATGGATACGGTATGATCTGAACTACCGCAACCTTCAGCTGGGTATAAAAGCTGTTCTTACGACCGACAACCTTCCCATTCCTATCACATTCTCCGGTTCTCAATCTCCAAAGATACCTCAAAGCCAAAGGATGTCTGCGCCTGATCGCGTCCTCCAAAAGTGGCTTTGAAAGTATGCATGGCGTTCGTCAGCTTCGGAAAGTATGCTTTGGTATCGCGGTCGCTCGCTGACGCGTCGAACCTGGATCCGAAAAGAGCGAGACCAAATGCCCATGTGTTTGTATAGGCAGGACCAAAAGAAATCGGTTTCCAGCGTTATGTGCTGCTGTGTTCTTCAAAACAGAGTACTCAACTCGCCATGTTCTGCCTCTTCTCTGGTCAGAGCGTTCTCATGCGACAAATCCGAAAGACTTACACGCTATGAAGAACGGTGTCATTTAGACAAGATGACAGCCTCATCGCCCTGGCGAGTATAAAAGCTCTTTTCCTGGCCGCCACCTTCTTTCTTCATATCCCACCCGTGGGCTTTCGATTTTCCAAAACAGTATCTCGTTATCGGGATGTCTGAGTTCTGTGTCTGCGCTGTATCCTCCAAAACTTCGACGAGATCGCCCGATGATCTGCGTCAATCCTGGCCCTTTCGTTACAAGAATCGGAGGTACACCTCGATGTCGATATGCGATGAAAAATGCCGCCACCACCACGTCATGGAGGGTGTCCAAAAAGCCAGATTTTGAACTTGCGATGTTTTGTCTCTTTCCCTGTGCGGCACTCCACTGCAAATACAGCCGGCCTCGCATCACGTCGTGCCAGCTGTGTCAATACTTCATCAACCCCTCCAGACATCGAAAACCAAAAGTCCATGATCATCGTCTTATGGCGGCACGATCACTAATCACTAATCACCCACCTACCCTTGTCTTCCTACTCACCCGCACCCGCACCCCCAGAAATCCTCTCAAAAACCGACCCACAAAAATCCCCTCCGATCCGAAGTTCTACCGCGGAGCTGCTCGGCGGCGATTTACGTACACGGTGCAATTGCAGCGAACCGGTGCTATCTCCAGGTGCAAGTACGCGATGGTTGGATCAAGGCGGTGAACGTGCGGCTCAGCGTCACATGAGGATGTGCGTCTTTCTCCGCTTGGAGCAAGCGGAGTCTCCAGTCTCCGCAATTTGTCGGTGGATGGTGCTGGTGTGGGTGTGGGTGGTCTGGGGAGGATGTTGCTGTGGGCGAGTGGGCGTTGCGTATGCGACATCGTACAGTATACATAGGCAGCGCGCGACTTGTTGAAACACTGTCTGCTACCGGCCATGCAAGCTGCGAATGCGAGAACGTCAGATACGCATGCGGCTCAAATCCCCAACCTAAACGCCGTCCCGTTGCCGTGTCCCCAGGCCGCCCTTCCCTTCCCTCGTCGGAGTGACGCATGCGCCTTCCCTTCGCTTCGCTTCGCCTCGGCATGCGTTAACGCGGCCGGCTGTCGGATCCTGCCAGCCCGTGCCCATCCAAATCCATTACACATTTACGCGACGTCGCCATCGGCATCTGAACAAGCCCCAGCGGCCAGCCAGAAGCCGAGTACCAGTACCGGGCGCAGTATGCAGTTGCGATCAAGCCCGCCTTCCGCGCAACCTCAGGTGCTTGGAGCTCTTGGTCATATTCAAGATGGCGGGCCAAGTGCTCGGCCTACTAATCAATTAACAATGTCGGGAGGGCTGGCTGATGAGATTGGATGGATGGTGAGGAGACCAGGCAGGGAGGACGGAGGCAGGACGGAGGAAAGAGCTAATGCGGGGAAAGACTTCTTTCGCAGGCACAAATCGCCGCTGGTTTCCATCGCCTCCATCGCTGCATGAGTCGTGCGCGCAGACTAATCAGAACACACGAGCTACCACCAGAAAAATTCGACAAATGACTGGGGCATCATGCACGTCGTCCTTAAGTGGTCGGGGTAGGATGGGCGGAGGATGCAACGGTATTTGGTTGACGGCGAACTACCTGCATGCTAGACAAGCCAAGCTCCGTATAGTGGGGTAAGGTTACCACAAAAATCCGGAGTAACCGCAAAGTCGGAGGAGCCGACTTGGTTTGTGTATATTAAGGAGGGGACCCCAGACTTCCTCTCATAGAACGTCTGTTTACCTCCGGTTTCTTGAACGTCGCGACAAGGAAGACTGCTCGGGAATTGGGACCGCTTGGAAAGACCTCTGGTAAAGATGGTGTCGACACAGTACCCAGCGGACGACAAGATCTCCGCCCACGATGCGGCGCAGATCTCCGAACACCATCACGCAGCGAAGGTAGGTGGACTTGCGGCGAATATGAGTCCAGAGAGGAGGGCGGAGGTGGAGAAGAAGTTGAAGAGGAAGCTGGATGCGAGATGTTCGCTTTTTGTGTTGATTTATATTATGAACTGTGAGTAGCACCCTCCCATATCATATGCGCAAAGAAGGGAACCATTACTAACGAGTGCATCCAGATCTCGACCGCAACAACATCGCCGCCGCCCGTCTGGGCGGTCTGGAAGAAGACCTCAACCTCAGCCCCACGCAATACAGCACATGTCTGTCTATTCTATACGTGGGATACATCTTAATGCAGGTCCCATCCAACATGATCATCAACAAGATTCCGCGTCCTTCGCTGTACATCGCCGTTGTTATGCTCATCTGGGGCATGATCTCTACTCTATCCGGAAACGTCACGAACTTCGCTGGCATGGTCGCAATCCGTTTCTTCATTGGCTTCGTGGAAGCTGCCTTCCTACCTGGCGCGCTGCTTATCCTTTCGAAATGGTACACGCGCCGTGAACTCACGCTGCGAAACGCGATCTTGTTCTGCGGAAACCTAATCTCGAACGCCTTCTCCTCGCTAGTCGGCGCCGCAGTACTGGGAAACATGGAAGGAACCCTCGGCCACCGAGCGTGGCGATGGCTGTACTGGATCGAAGGCGCAGCAACGATGCTCATCGCCATCTCCGCCATCTTCATCCTCCCCGATCTCCCGCACAACAGTAAAGGCTTCACCGAGGAAGAGCGCGCCGTCGCCGTCCTACGCATGACCGAGGATGTCGGCGAAGCAGATGAAGATTCGGCTGAGCAATCTGCTTTCGCGGGTTTCTTCATGGCGGTCAAGGATCTCAAGATCTATGTCATGATGCTCACGTTTACGGCATACGTAGTTGGACTGTCGTTCAACGCCTTCTTCCCTACGCTTACACGCACCCTGGGTTTCGGTTACATCACCACGCTTCTCATGTCCGCGCCGCCGTGGGCCTTCGCTTGCGTCGTCTCGCTCATCAACGCGTGGCACGCAGATCGACAACAAGAACGTTTCTGGCACATCGTCTGCCCGATCATGCTAGGCATCGTCGGATTCGTCATCTCGATGGCAACATCAAACACCGCAGGCCGCTACGTCGCCCTCTTCCTGCAAGCCTCCTCCTACGCCGGCTTCATCGTCTTCTACTCCTGGATCTCGTCCTCGTTCCCGCGTCCACCCGCCAAGCGCGCCGTCGCCATCGCCATGATCAACGCGTTCTCGCAGCTCGGCAACATTGCTGGGAGTTATGTGTGGAATATGTCGGATAATGGGTATAGGAACAGCTATGGGGTTGTTACGGCGATGTTTGGGGTTACGATTGCGGGGTGCTTTGTTTTCAGGGTTATTCTAGTGAGGTTGAATAAGCGGTTGGATGATGGGACGGATGCGTGGGTTGTGCATGGGGATGTGGCGGAGCAGACGGCGGCTGTGGAGGGGGTTAGTGTTGAGGAGGGGAGGAAGCAGATGGGTGATTTTAGGTATCTTGTTTAGAGTAATTGGAGAGGTAGGTGGTTGCAGATCTAATGAAAGACTTCCAAGGTTCTATTCACCTAGTCCACAGCTAGAGATGATGTCGGATCATGACTACCACTCCAATGCTGACGATGAAGCCGTGATTTTGCGCGTTATATCTCGACGTGTAGTCATCGAGCATCGCATTCACCTCTTCGCAGTACAAACATCACTTAATATGCGTCGAGATTGCCTCGCGCACGGACACGGTTCACTATTTTGCCCGTCGCGCAATGACGCAGGTCCAAAACAAAGATCTCAGCACTAGCTCCAACACAAGCTTCATCCCCCATCCCCACGGAGCCATCGCGCCCACCCCATCCCAGCCCTGCGCGCACAACCTCGAACTTTCTTTTTACCCATCTCCGTCACTCCCATCACCACCCCCTCTCTATTCACACCCCCAACCTCAACGCGACAGACAAATGGCACCACCGGCACTCATCGAGCGCACCGCGCCCGATGTCGTCCCAGCACCCAAACGCGCACCCGCGCGCTCGCGTCTGCCCACGGCGCTGCGCGTGCCCATTCTCATCAGCTTGAACATGGGCATCAACATGCTGCTGTGGGAGTTTACGGCGAATTTCCTGCGTCCGGAACTGGGTGCTGTGAGCAAGGTGCCGCAAGAGGACGATGTCACGTCGTTTTACTCGCCGGCGGCGCGCGTCGCGATGCGCTGGGTTACTGTGTGGATGACGTGGTATTTTAACTATGACTGTAAGACGCGCCGAAACCACAATATCGAGAGATGATGGCTAACAGCTTGTACAGTCTTCGACGTCTCCGCCCTCACCGTCCTCACCTACGCGCCCTTCACCTACCTCCTAACCACGTACTACGAAATCAGCGCCCTCACCGCCGCCGCCAACATCACCATCGAAGTCCTCTCCTTCGCCATACCCACCTACCTCCTCCGCCCCCGCTCCATCGTCCACCGCAACAACGAGCCCCTGCGCAACCGCTTCCTGCTCAACAGCATCCAAGTCCAGGTTTCGTCGTCGATGCTCGCCATCGCCGTGTACATTGTCGTGCTGTGGGCGGGTCAGACAAGCGGGTTCCTGAACACGTTCTTGGTCCAGTATTTCGATATTCCTACGCTGGAAGCGGCGCACAATGAGTCTCCGGTGTCGATTCTGGCGAAGACGGTTGTGGTGGGCTGGGCGGCGAAGGCGTTTTTGCTTAATCCGAGTTTTGCGGCTCAGCGCTCAGGAACTCAAACACCAGTTGAAGTTTTCGATCCGAGCACCGCGACTCTCCCTAAGACGATCGAGCACAACTTCTTCAACTACAGCAAAAGGACGAGGACGCTTATTCAGCAGACGGTTATTCTGAATGCGTTCTTGTTCGCGGGTACCGTTCAACGGTGTATGACGCTCATCGGTACTGATGTTGTCGGTGCTGTTGGATACGCGGGTGTGTGGGTTGCGGCGAATACGGTGGTTGCGCTGTGGTATGGTTGGGTTGGAGACACTAGCACGGATTACCAGCCGTTGTAGGGGGTGTGTGCGTAAGGAAGCCTGGTGTGGAGCCGATGTCAGTGTATTAGTATGCGAAAGAGTTTGAGTGGAAGGCTTAGCTGCATTCATGTCTTTTCGGAATGTCACGAAAGACGGGATACATGGAGGGTAGCCGTATCTACTGGGTTTATTTGGTTTATTCAGTGGAGGACACATGGGTGTGTCGGTGGCTCTATAGCTCATTTTGATACCAGTTATTTTACAGTTTTTTCGTTCCTCGAATCGTCTTGTCTCAGTCCGGCGATACTCTTTCGAGTATCTTCAAACACATCAAGCCACACCTGTCCAGTATGGGTCCTCCAAGTCGTGAAGCTTGCTCTCCAAGCGGTGGATCTTTTTCTCCTTTTGCTGTACCTGCCGCTTCAACCCCACAAGAGCCGCATCACACTCCTTGACCTTGATCCTCAGCTTCTTCAGCTCATTGACACTCTTCTGCCCCATCTTCTGAGTTATGCCGTGCTCTTGCAAATTGGCGATCTCGTCATTGCGTTCCTGCAGCTCTCGCGTGTACGCCTCGGTGACCTCGTTTACATCCAGGCCTACTTCTTCACTCTTCTTGGCCTCGACGAGTTGCTTCTCCAGCTTCGCGATGGTCTCCGAGTGTTCATGTACCTCCCACTTTAACCACCCGATGGTCTCATCTCGCTTCTTTACCTCCTTCTGCGACTTCTCATGATTGTCGCATTCTTCCTGGGCCTCGTCGAACCACCTATGGACTTGGCGTGTCGAGTCGCGAAGGAATCCTGTTAGCTCTTGAACCTTGGCGTTAAGCTCAGCAATGGTCTCGTCCTGCTCCTTGATCTTGTCTTCCGATCCTCCATTGACCTCCTCGTTGCCCTCGTAGTAGTCGCGAAGTTCTTTCAGCTCATCCTTCAACTCTTCCAGCTCTTCTTCCAGAGCCATGCGTGATGCAGAGGAGTTCCTTATAGCAGCACCATGGTCGCTGGTCGTAGTCGCGTAGGTGGCCTGAAGCCTCTCATGCTCACTGTTCAGTGTCTGGAACGCTTCGTCCTTGGCCTTGATCGCGACAGTGAGCTCGACGATGGTGAAACGCTGCTTGCTATCGACGGCGTCGTTGTGCCTTTTGAGACCATTGATGATGCCGTCTTGCTGCTTGACCTTGGCTTTCAGCCCTTCGATGAGGTTCTTGTCGCGGTTGAAGTTGTCGTTGAGCTCAACATGATCGTCCCGAAGCTCTGCTAGCTCAATCTTGGTCTCTTGAAGCTTGTCTCGCTGGTCGATGTGTGCCGCGTTCTTGACAGCGAGGTGGCTATTGAGCTCTTGAAGGTCGCCATTACGCTCCCGAAGATTCTTGATGACGTGGCGAAGGTCCTTGACGGCCTCGCGGAGATCTTTCGATCCTTCCCTGTGGTCGGCAATCGCGTCCTTTTGGTTGGCGACGGTGTCCTTAAGGTTGTTGATCTCGAGCTCTTGAAGGTGAAGGGCTGGATGCTGCGTTAGTGAGAGTGGGTTAGATGGTGGTGTCACGTACCCAAGTCCAGATCTACTTCGCTACGAGGAGTTTCTTGTACTCCAGAAGGCGGGTATACGGGTCGGCTAGCCATAGCGGCGGCAGATGATGTTGGAACAGGTAGAGTCAGATCAGTGAGTGGTAGCGGAGGCAGTCGCAGGCCAGCATGCGCAAGAGCTGCCTCTAAATTGAAGTTGAATGGCAGAGACATGGATAGAAAGCGACTTTAGTGGGAGAGCGAGCAAAAGCTGATAGATGTAAAGCTACTGAATTGGGAAGCTCGCGCGTACAAAGGTGGGAGCGTGAGACTGGTGTGGGCGGAGAAACAAACGCAGGTAAAGGCGGATATTGACTCCCACAGTGCGCCAAGCGAGGGGCTGACTAACACTCTTTCTCCTTCACTTTTGATCTTAGTATTTGAGAAGACATCAGGTTTTGGGTTTGCGATGCGCGAATGAAGAGGCAGTGAGGCGTAGACGTCGACGTGGAGGTGAAAGATGGCCACTAACGACGCCGTACATGGAGACGACAACGACTAACGGCAAACCTCAAAGAAGCTTTGGAACTAAGTGAACACTTCCGAGCTTACCCATGAATTTCATGAATTGTTCTCGCCGCATCTTCACCGCTTTCGTCTTGCGAAAGATTGTGATGACACCACCAATGGGACACCGACCTTTCCTGCTACCTGTAGATGTTTATCGATGGGGCAGCTCAGCGATTCAAGGAATCGGAGCATTTAGAGAAGATACGGGTGACTTCAGACACCGATAGATCGAAATGGCGTCGGTAAAGGAGGAAAGTGAGTGCCAAAGAGGTAAGTGCGAACGGCGACATCTTGAGACTGTCCAGATCGTGTGAATCTCGAACCCCGATAGCTGCCAGAGGCATACATTACCTTGACAGCTTACCTAGCCCCAGGATAGATCATAGTGTAGGCCTCAATGGAGATACAGGTAACGTCGCGACCGTCGCACTCACCTCTCAATGTAGTCCGGCAGTCGCTGCATCGTCTGGCATTCGCTCGCGCATCCTTGCATGATGATTTATCGTGAAACTGGTACCTTGGTGCATCAACCTCGCTGCGAAAGATGAAATGGTGTTCTCCGGACGTTGGTGCAGCTCTCTGGACACGCATCCTCGAACAATTGAAGTTCTAGCGTACTTGCCCCACGCGGCATCGTCACTGCCACAACTCAGCCATCAAAGCTCCACCCAAGCTCCCATCCTATGATCTACCTTCTCTCCACAAATCATCCAGGCATCCAGCCTTGCGCACAATTCTGCCTCACGGCCAAGCCCTGAGCCGCAAAAGTATGGCACAGTCTCACAACGCATCTTGAAAACATCGTCATGCCTGGTTAGGCGTACAGCTTTGTACCCCACACTGACATGTTCACTGCCACACACGCCGGGCCGTACAAGCTCCACCAAGCTTTGCCCCTCGGCACCTGATGTTCCGACCAAGACGCGCTCACATAATAAACGCGACGGCCCGTCAATAGGAGAAGATAGCTAAGACGGCCAATTACCCCTCCAAAGCTGTAGCTCTACCAATTTCCCCGCCATACCAAAATCAACGACAACGTTGTCATCTGCACCAGATAAACACCTTCTCCCCACTCAACACCACATCCCATCCCAACTTCCATAATGCCAATGTGGCAGGCTATCACGGACCCCGTCCTCGCCCTCTCAGGCGGTCTTGCAAACGAAGAACAAACTCGCCGCAAAGTAGCCCGTGAGATGGCGATCAAGAACGGAGAAGACCCGGATACGCTCGACAAGAAAGACCAAGGCCCTCGCAGAATAGGCCAATGGCTTTGGCTGAAACCGGAATGTGTGCAGGAATACAAGAAATGCCATGCAGAAGTGTGGCCCGAGGTGCTCGAGCAAATCAAAGATTCGAATATTAAGGACTGTACGTTTCCCTCCTCTTCCCCAACCTTTTGTTAATTCGTGACCCGGAAGATCGCTGACGCTCATTCCTCCAGACTCGATATACATGAACCTCTTCCCGCGCCCCATGCTCTTCGCGTCTTTCAAATACGTCGGCGAAAACTTTGATGAAGATATGGCGCGTATGGCGGAGAACAAGGTTGTGCAGAAGTGGTGGAAGATGACGGATAAGATGCAGGAGAGCCCTGTCAAGGGCGCGAAAGGTAGCGCGACGGGGCCCGGGTGGTGGGGGCAAACGGAGGAGGTGTTTTATGTCGAGTAGATAGGGAAAGAAGGAGTGCAGCAAGCAATAGAGGAAGCATGTGTACAAAGGTGAAAGTTATTAGGTACTAAAACAAGGTACCATCGTCTCTTCCTAGAGTCACGTGTCCCCTATATCCTGACCTTCCACAGTTCCTCTGGTAAAATGTTCTCCGAGCAACTAAGTACTCGCTGTCACACCACAACCGCTTTCTCGCCCGCCTCTTCGCCTCTATGTCTCCGCAGCGCAGGTCGCTTCAGCAAACGCTGCAATGTCTGGAGACAGGTGTCCAGTTAATACAGGCAGTTGCTAGGCCTATCTAGGCAGCAGCTAGGCTCAAAAGGGTAACATCCAAGCCCAATCCCCCCTCCAGCTTGTTTCTTGCCAACTATGCCTTCTCCCCGTGTGGATCTGCTAATACAAGGCTGTGAAACATTGACGTCGCGTATGCAAGCCATCGCCAGGCCTTACGGCGTGGCCGGCCACCTTCCGTTAGAGGCTGGGTGCAGGCACACGCGACGCGTCTGGACCCCGCTGCTGTCGATGCTTGCGATTTTAGGCATCGTGTACTAGGGATTATACGCGTTTGCTTGCTTCAAGGATCTTGCTAACTAGACTTTAAGGTTAAACTGACGAGGTAGTTATTCTGAGGGGTTGCAGATAGCAGTATCGCGTTATTGCGTCCTTGTGCATGCTAGCTAAGTTTACGTGACTATTACCGCTGGGAACAACAAACAGCAGCAAGTTCAAACGCACATTGGAAAGAGGTAGGTCACTCAAGCCTGTACCTGCGCGTTTCCATTGCTGTGGCATGTCGGATGGCAGGCGCCTTCAGCCACAAAATCCTCGCTACTTCACCAACCTGATACCTACATCCCCCCCACAATCAGATAACGGGTTCCTGTCACCCTGTCATCACGCACCAAGGTCACTACCAGCCATGGCGACCCGCAGCTCCATGCTATGTGCGGACACCACATCACACCCGTGGACAGTGCATGCCTAGGTACGAATCACCAATGAAGGAGAGCAGACTTCACCGCTCTTACTTGCCGCCTGTTCCAGGACTGCAACGGTGTGACATCTGACACGGGTGGCTGCGTGCGGACAGTGCAGCGGAGACGCCTGGTCTTCCATACACTACCTGGGTGATTCACCTGTGCAACATGGGCGGGGTTCCATGTTTGGTCGGGGTGCGAGGGGATCCCACGCTCCAGTACAAAATTGGAGTTTTTCCAGTTGCCAGATTCTCGTCAGTGTTAAGTTGATTGACTGACATCGAAGTTCAGCCCTCAGTAACAGAGCTCGTACTACTATTGCACCTTACTTGAAAGCAGCTTTGTTGATGCTCTTCTACCTTGTACATCGGGATCCTGAACAGACGATACCGGATCATTAATTCTCTGTCACCAAGAAAGCTTTTTACTCACTTTGATGCACGAGTCTCAGTTCGTTTGTCCTGCTACACGATATGAATCGTGATCATATCTCGCGACACCGACCCTCTCAGCGTCCAGAACGAGACGGTACCGATCGTTCTCGATCTGTATCGGTCACGCAGCGCCGTTCGCTCTCCCCTCTACCACTCCCTTCCAATGAGGCATGTCGTATCAGAGATGTGTCTTCCCATCGTCTCATGGAGGAATCATCGACAGCAGAATCATCGGTACAACCTCGCTCTTCTATAAGTGCTCGGTCACGCAGTTCAGCCTTTACAGAAGCAACAAGTGTGCGTTCATTGTATCGATCGAGATTGACCCCCCAAACATCCACTACTTCGTCAACACACCGATATGCCAGCCCAACATCGAGATCACTAGCACGACAGCGCTCTGTGGCGAGACATACTACACATACGCCTCCTCCCCGACCTTCCGTTCCATGCCAGACACACTCAGACTTCTCGATTGAGGGTGAGCAAGTCCGCGAATCGATCGGAATCACCAATGGTCGAGCCCATATCGATCAGTCAAGAGCTGCGTCGGCCCAGCAGCCGAATCTCTCATCCGCTTCACCGATCGACGTCCTCAAATTGATCGAAAACAACGAACAACTCTCGACGCTGTTGACTCAAGGATGCGGTAACAGACACGATCCCCATTCTGATCACAGATCAGAAGGCGTCGCCCTCCATGACCCAAGATACAAGGAGGCAGAGGTACAGTCAGGGAAGACCATCACCTCTTTGATCGCTGCTATCAACCTTGGAAAGAATCATTGGCACAGTTCATGGGATCCACTAGCTGAGGAGGCAGAAAAATCTGTTTCACCCTACGTCAGCGGGCCGATGCGAATTGGCATTGTAGGCGAGACTGGGCAAGGTAAGTCTTGCCTTATCGGAGGTCTGCTAGGCGACGAGGGTGTTGTCCAAACCGCAAAGAGTGGCGAGAGCATGACCAGAGTGATTATGGAGTACCATCACTGGATCGATCACGACTCACGTTTCAAATACCGCGCTATCATCTCTCTCCTCCCGTGGGAATCTGTACAGAAGCGGATCGAGACGTACTTCGAACACTGGAACCACGGGCTTTTGTCACATGAAGACGAGAGCGAGCATGAAGATGAAGAAGGAGATCAAAGCCCAGATCCCGCAGGCCCAGATTCTCCAGGGGCAGATACGGAAACAGCTACAGGGGTATTCCAAGCACTCTTCCGTGGAGACCCAAGTTTTGAGGACCAAGAGACCATGAAGGACTACCTGTTGAGCAGTGAACGGGCACCTGTGCGACATGATATACGAGATCGACTCATCATTCGCGCTCGCGACATGTATGATGAGCTTGATTGTCAGGATACAAACATATATAAACGAACCACCGCAGAGCTGTGGCATGAGCTTGCTCGATTCACGCATGGTCGCTAGGCCGATGACTCGAGAGGAGGTTGCGACGCTTGGCCCTTCGTCGAAGTTGTCAAAATCGGTGGCCCCTTTGCCCTGAGCGAGCACATTGTCATCGCCGACACGCCGGGTCGGAATGACTTGAATCGACTTGCGCGTGCCAGCGTGGACGACTACCTACCGTCTTGTTCGTCCGTCATAATAGCGTGCAACATTACTCGCATCATATCTGACGACAGCCTCCCCAATCAGATTGAGAAGATCCAGCATCACCGTCCCGTGACAGTAGTCGCTACATTCTCCGAGGTACGAGGAATCGATCTATCGGGACGCTCTTGCTGACTCCAAGATAGGACGTCGGCCTGATTCCCAGCAGGCACACTAAGCTCAGCCCAGGCGAGAAGCATACGTATATGAGTCTTCACGAGAAACTCAAACAGCTTGAGAACGAAGAGTTGAGCTCTTCCGCCGCTGAAGCTATACTACGCAACCAGTTGAGGCAAAAACATATCAAGAAAGCGTACGTGTAGTGCCTGAGGATTCGAGCAATAATGATACTGATTGGAACATAGCATTGCGCAATTGCTTGTTGAGGAACGCAGCCGGCGCGTGAAGGAAAGGCTTATGGCGGAAACACGGGGCAAAGGCCGTCCTCACGCAGTGTTTTGTGTGTCCGCTTTCGACTATCAGCGTAACATTAGGGGGATTGCTGCTCACGATTCCGCCCTTCTTCCTCTAAGCCCCAAGGATACGGAGATACCTGCATTGAAGCGACATCTCATCTCGTCATGCTCGCCCATGCGAGTAGAAGAGCTAGTCCGCTATGTGGGCGCAACATTACCAGGTCTCATGCTTAGCATGCAGATGGGGATCAACAAACGAACTGATGTGTTCCAAATCAAAATCGAAGGTGGCGTCGAAAATCTGAGTAGTGTAAGTGGTTTAGAGTGCCACGAAAGCCAAACTAATACCGTCCCAGACATGTGTAAAGAAGGTCCATCGATGCATCGATGATGTATTTGAGGATCGAATCGAAAAGCCCTTATTGGAGACCTTGCGTACGCAACTTCCTGCATACATTCGACATGCAGAGGAACTGTGCGATGTGTGGCTTCAGGTGGGATTTACAAACTTCTTACAAAGTACTTGCTAACGCTTCTAGTGGCATCATAATACGCACAAAGCATTTGTCAGCAACCTAGGTAATTGGAACCTTCTCATCTATAGAAAGTTGGACTGATGGCGTTCAAGGCAATTACAAAAAGCCTAGAAAGGGCAAGCCCAGTTGGAACCATCAGTTGCTCGAGCAGCACCGCATGAGTCTCAATCCGATCTTTCAAGACATCTATGAAGCTCGATGGAATATTGGCGAACTAGTGAAGCAAGAAATCGTGTTAGCAACAGGCAAACTAGCCAAGGACATTCGTAGTGAGTTGTTTATACAAAACCTGACTTCCTAGCTAACAACATGAAGAACAGTATCCAGAGGCTGGACCTGCTGAACTGAACCTACTTCTCGACAGCATCTACATCAAAGGTGCACTTATTACGGCGATGCAAAGCAAGTGCATTGGCGATCTGAGAAAGTTCATTGAGTAGGTGCTGAGCGAGCGGACACCCCATTTCATTTGCTGACTTCGACCGTAGAAAGCAGAGATTACGCTGTCTTACTGACACCGACGATATCTCCTACTTCGGGTACGCCATGATCGATGTATACACAGCGAGCAAAGAGATCAGGCGAGGGAACAAGAAGGAGGAGACACGAAAGGTCATGCAACATCGAACGTTCAAAAGACTGCTTCGCGACGAAGAGACAACGCCATACCACGCGATTCCTGTACAACTACAACAAGCCATCAACTCCCAAAAGCAGCTGATCAAGGAGTACTTGGAGGAGAAGATTGGGTCGTTATTCCAGGCCATCGGTAATGATCTGAAGCGATTGGGAGTGGAGCAGGCGAGCCTGAACCACGGCGAAGACCGCGAGGTTCGCAAGTCGATTGGCAGGACGCTTTCGAAGGCGAAGGAAGATCTTGGGACGATTGAGGCGTTGTTGAAGGAGAGCGGCGTTGATTGCGATGGTATCAAGGATCAGTTGACGTGACGATCTTTGTATGAATATGCATTAGATGTCTAACATCGGGTAATGAGATTCTATTGCTTTAGTTTTGTTGATATTCTTCCTCTCTAAAGTCAACTTCTGTATACTCACCGCACGAATCCACCTCCTATCGCGTCTAACAGTGAAGAATGTACCTAGACACTCTGATCTTCTACTCGCAAACCTATTAATTAACAGAGAATTGAACATCGTGTATGGGTCATGCTGCTCGTGTTTGGTCAGGTTTGCGTCTGCGCTGTTTCTTCGAGGATGCGCCAAGTATCCCCCGCGGGGATAGTGTGGCGTACTGGGGAGATGGTGTGGCGCGTGCTGGAGAGACAGTGTGGCGCATGGCATTCAGATCATCACGAGACGAGCGCGCAAACAAGAAGATGCATCATGGTCTGAAGCGACAGCTCCGTTTCGCAAACAGGGAAATAGGAGTCCGAGCTGTTACTTTCGTGTTGAAGAAAAGCAAAAGCGCAGCGGCACGCATGCTCCTATTTCGGGGCGGACTAGACCACGCTAGCCACCGGCGCTAACACCTCCCTGCATCAGCCACCCAGTTCTCCCAACCATCCCATCTCTCCAACATCGATATGACACACGCCTACATATGCGCGCTCGACTCGTATGTGGAGACGACAGATGCTACCTGGCCATGATAAAGTTCCGGGCCTGGGACCCGCTGTCAGGGTCTGGCTGCGCACGCTGCGCTACGGCAAGACACCCAGACCAATCGACCGCCGATGCGAATGTGAGGCTGTCACTTGGCGGCGGGATCCACCGCTACGCTTTTGCTACGTATGATGTGCTGGGGTCTGATTCAGATACCAGGTTTTCAGGGACTGGAGAGATGCATGCAGTGTGGCTTGCGACTAGCAGGCTCTTCAGATGTTGAGTTGAGTATCCTGGTTGCCATAACGAAGGCACTATGGAGACAGGATGCAATGGTGAGACTAGCAAGTCGGGTCTGCGTCTACTTTTCGCGCTATACCCATTCGCCTGTTAGGCGCGAGTGCGGTCGCGATCTATCTGCCTTTGCAGTTACATGCTCTTCATTCGTAATCTGACGACATCCAGCTGCTCACCAAGGCCTACCTAGGTAACCAACACAACAAGCCAGCAAAACAACCCCATCACAACTCCCGCTCAAACTCATGGCTCTGCAACATCGTCTCCCCCCGCCCATCTATACTAATCCTATGCAACCTCCCAACATTCTTCCCCAAATCCAACTCCACCAAACTATCCTTCCTCTGTCCTCTTCTCATCCGGGACGCAGAGCCCGTCATCTCCTGATCCACAATCTCCGTATCATCAGGCATAACCTCATCCTGCGGTACATCTTCAATCCGAAACAAAAGCTGGTATGCCGGCGCATCGTCCGGGCGGTTGGGATCCTTTGTATCCCGGAAAATCGTAATACTGGGAATATGTTTTAACCCCAATTCCGCCTTGTGTTGGAGCAGCATAAACGCTTTATTTGCGCCGACGGGTGTGCCTAGGAGTGCGAGATACTCCTCACTGGAATCGTCTACTTGGACACCTGGCCATTCCGGTACCTCTTTATAGCCCTTGCTTACGAGAATCCGGTTGACGACGGGTACGGTTTCGGCGTTGATGATGTTGCTGCCGAACCAGTATTTTAGGTTTTTGGGATTGGGGTTGCGCAGCCAGAAGGCGGCCATGATGTCGGAGGCTTGGCGGAGGAGAGGGAGTTGGTCCGCTGGGAAGCCTTCGGCGTAGGTGTCCATGGCGGCGGGCCAGGGGGCGAGGAAGTTGTGGCCGTAGATTGCTGGAGAGGGGGTTAGTGCGTGGTGGTGGTGGTGGTGGTGGTGGTGGTGGGAGGATGTCTTACCTCCTTGTTCAGCATTGAAAGCGAAGCGGTAATAAGCTCCAGTGGCCTACGTATAGTCAGCCAAACTGTCAATGTTCGGCGTATCTCTCTTCCTAGAATACTCACGCCATACTCTTTGTCGTCGTCGTCGTCAGGGAAGTAAGTCTGCATGTCTACCGGGAGCTCATAACCATCATCATCCACCGCGTCCTCTTCCATATGCTCGATAGAGTAACACTTGTTCTTGCCACCAAATTCCACCGGCTTGGTATTCAATCCGAGTTCATTCAGCGCAGCCTCTATTCTGTTGTTTATCTCTAAGTTTGCGAAGTCGTCCGAAAAGTCGCAGTTGATTTCCGGGTCATAGTAGGCTTCGTGCCAGTACCAATCCCTTAGCTCGGCTGGATGCATGTCAGTGTCAATGGCTGCGTAAGGATGATGATGGAATGGATAGAACCTGCCTTCAAGCGTTCCCTTCCACTGGCTTGCCGCTGATGGCGGATTACGATCCAGGTAGTTGGGCCAGTTTCGGCCGGCGACCTCGTCTGGCATTTCCATGAGGCAACGCAGCCAATTGCCTTTCTTCTTGTACTTGTCCCAGCTGGCATCGTTCGCGTATTCGGTGGGGTCGAAGTCCACAGCAGTCTGGACTAGATTCGGCTCGGAGGCGGAGGCTTTGTCGTTGGTAGATGGGATGCTCACTGCGCTATCGCGACGATCTAGAAGGCTTGGTGGGAAGGCTGTGCTGTTGGAGGAGCCAAAGGAATCTTCCACATGCTTGCTGTAGACCAGTGGTACACAGATCACGGTAAGAAGTAGTGTAGCAATCTTCATAGCTGATATGACACACGGATTTCGTTTCTCAGGGTATTGGCGTGAATTTGGTTGAGCATTGCATTACTCCAAGCGAGAGAAGTCAGGAGTAAACAATCCAAGCGCTTCGTCATAGTCGTGAGTGCGCCTAAACAAGTGGATACAAGCGTTGATAGGAAAGCATACGCGGCGAGTGGCGATTGTTTAGGATTGTAGAGTGCAGAGTGAATGCACACTCCGAAGGCGTCTTCAAACTTGCTCAACCCCATAACTAACCACCGCCGTTCTACCGCTCGTATCAAGACTCACCTGATGCAATCTCTGCACATTTCTCCTTGGATTAACCGCCTCCACCACACTATCCCTCCTCTTGAAGACATCCTCCTTGTTAATGTCCGGATGTAAATTGAAAACCACAACCCCCGTATCCATGTCGTCAGGCCTTAGAACATCCTCCGGAACGTCTTCAATACGAAAGAGCAATTGGATATCTGCCTGAAACGACGGATTCGCTTTGTAATCTCGAAAGATAGTGATATCGGTGATGCGCTTATCGCCGAGTGCGGCTTTGTGTTGAAGAAGGAGGTACGCGAGTGTTGCGCCTATGGGTGAGCCTGATATAGTGTTAGTAAGAATCAGGTTTTTGTTCTCAAGGCGTTGAAGATATGATATGTCGTAGTATCATGACCCAGGAAAAAAGAGACAGCGCCAACATACCAACCAAAACAGTCCCTTCTTCGCTATCCGCACTAACACGTACACCAGGCCACTCCGGTATCCTGTCATACCCACTCTCCTGCAGTACCTTGTTGATCAGCGGTAATGTCTCCTCATTGACCACATTGTTCGCGAAGTAATACTTCAAACCCTTCGGATTAGGCGTTCTTGACCAATAACCCGCTAGAATATCTGACGCGAACTGGAGACGGGGAAGTTCGTTGGGACGGGGCGTTTGGGCCCAGTTCTGCGTTGCAGCGTGGCGGGGTGCGTCGAGGGACTGGACGAAAAGCGCTCCTTGTTCTGCGTTGATGACGAAGCGGTAATGTCCTCCAGTAGCGGTGTACGTGTCCCGTCCCACGGCGTACATTTGGTCGTTGGCCGGTACATGCTCTCCATTCTCGTACCCTTCCTCAGGATCTAGGTGTTCAACTGAGTAGCCCTTGTTCTTTCCTCCTTCGGTAGCCGGTTTGGCGTTTAGGTCGAGTGCGGCAAGCGCGACGCCGATGCGGTTGTACCCATTACCATCATTAGTGAAATCGCAGTGATGGCCTTGGTGGTATTCGGCCTCGTGCCAGTTCCAGGTCGCGAGCTGCTCTGCGGATGAGGTAAGCAGAGGCTCGACGTTTTCGAAGAGAAGAGAGGAGGGGTGGATCCTAATGGCTTACCTTGCAGAGTGCCTTGCCATTCACTGCTTGCAGTGGTGGGTACCCGGTTCAAGGGGTCGGGCCATGCTTTGCCTGCTTCCGAGTCGGTCATATCCAGGAGACAATTGAGCCATCCGCCTTTTGTAGCGTATGTGCTCCATGTTTCCGCGTTGGCGATGTTGCTTGGATCATAGTTCGTACGAGGGCGGACGGGGTTCAATCGTGGAGTGCTGTGAAGAGTGGAATCGCCAAATGGTACTTCGATGAGAGTGCTACATACGAGACTCGCGAGACCCGCGATGCTCTGGAACGATCTCATGGATTTGGTATCTTGACGTTGATCAAGTCATGAGTCTTCCAGTCCAACATGTTATCTCGGGTGGACATAGCAGCGAGCGGTGGGCACGCGCCGCGAACCGTTTTGGGATAGAATTGACAGTGAAAGAATGCGCATCAAGTGTATTGCGTAACTAGCAAAAAGTAAACAAGGCGGATTCTGAAAAGTAGTAAGTGTAGTACTTCACGCACTGCCCAGAAATCGCACGCCCATATAAACTGGTCTAGGATTGGACATCACCATATCTCTCCCCTGAATCTCAATGGAGTAAAAGTCAACACTACTCAGGTTCTACAGGTGCGACAAACATTCAGAGAGGGGCAATGAGAGCTTGAAACAGAAGAGATGCAAGATCAAAGAAAGGAGACGGGACGAAAGAAGATTCGACATGTACCAGAGGTTGCAGAAACAGCGAACCATTGACCAAAATAGATGAAGAAGACGAATATAACTTCTCGACTGGATAGCCGCCAACTCAAAATAGCAGTCCAAGGTAATCTGTTCAACTCACCATAACAAATCTACATGCAGCCTTCATTCCCTCCCGATGCCTACCCCCTTTCCCACATATCAACTCACCCTTACCCATAAGACGCAAGCTTACCAACACCATAAGGCTGAGTACCACATCGCCGTCTCAAGCATTCCAGAACAATGTTGGTCAGACCGGCTCATCTCACGCCGTCCTCTACCCGGCGCCTTGGTTTACGGGATGCCGGTCGCACAATACTGCATGCTTGCTTTTACCCGAAGCACGCCGAACCAAAAATAAGCAAGCAACCAAGTTACGTTACTCAGCGCGATGGCGCTGTATCGTGGATGTGCGCGCGCGTCGCGGGAACACATGCTCGACTATGCTTAGGTGTACCGGAGTGAGCGTGCTGACTGCGCGGTGGAAAGGTTGGGTTACTAAGGGTGGGGATGAGTGGTGATGCAGGAGAGATAAGAGCGACCGTCGCCTCTACCACGCATCCTACACATGTTCGGCCATGCTAGGTGTACCGATGTTCGCGTGCTGACTGTGTTGCGGAGTCGAGCAAGGCTTGTGGTATGTTGCGCGCGTGAGACGGGCCGTAGTCTGCTTGGTGTATGGATGGGCCGCGCGGAGCGTCGCGGAACGACTGTATCAGCGCAACAGCTGAGGTCAGTCGTTGGTGTTGAGCAGCGAGCCGGAAGAGTTGCGTGCAGTAATGGTGACCGCTTCATGTCATCATGGAATGGTAGTTTGACCAGTAAGGCTCGCTCACTAGGCGGTGGTGTGAGGGAATCCTGGATATTGGTACCGCGAGGGAGATGCCGTATTTGGTGTCATGCCCATGTCTATCGAGAACCCGAGTCCTGGGTTCATGCCACATGGAAGGCGTAATCGTACGAATGCAGTAGCTCTGCCGTAAACCTGCAACCGGTGCAATTGGGCTG
This sequence comes from Alternaria ethzedia, assembly GCF_023757985.1. Taxonomy (NCBI): domain Eukaryota; kingdom Fungi; phylum Ascomycota; class Dothideomycetes; order Pleosporales; family Pleosporaceae; genus Alternaria; species Alternaria ethzedia. The sequence goes on from NW_026056242.1 coordinate 52,619, forward strand.
ACCGGGGGAATGGGGAATAAGGAAAGCTGCCGACACGATGATTGGGGACGCGACGGGTAACGCATGCAGCCAAAACCATCGCAATTGGAACGCCATTCCCATCCAAAGTACAAAGAGGAGTAATTCGAAACTAGAGTTTGGCGTTACTGGGAGGCTGCAGCCGGCGCATTCTTTTGGGATATCGGAGGAACAAGAAAGTGTATCGATAGTGGCAGGTTATCCATCGTGTTCCGGAAGCGTACATGTGCATCGCGCATGTGGAACGGCATCGTGTGTCTGAGGAGAGCTGATGTCACTGAAATTTTCCTAGTGTGCATCGAAGAACTCTGTTGCAGTCGATACAAAGCTGAGGAAGGTTTCTCTTTGTGCAGCGTACCTTGAACCTACCTGGTAGTGCTGACTGCACACGTGGACATGTCGGCGAAGAGCAGAGGAACTGGTGTTCGGCAGCTGCAGTCAGCCTCGGATGCTAGCATATTGGAGGGCAGCCAGATGACGCACGAGGCCTGGCGTAGCGAGCTTCAAGACGGCGCACAAGAGTACCGGAGCAGCGGAATGATGCGAAAAGGTACATACTTCCGGATCGACGGCGGAAATTTTTCTGGTGCGACAATCATTGAGTCGCGAGAAATGTCGCGGGGCTGGCACGCGGAATTGCTCAGGGAACACGATCGGGGGAGAGGCGGCCTCGGACTGTGTAGCCCAAAGAGTAGTGATTTGGGCGCCAGCGCAAGGAGATCATCAGGGACGAGTGATGGGCTACGTGGATGTGAAGTCATCCTTGTTGATCGCTTTCACGCTGGCGTCCGGGGAGCTCTGCGACAAATCCGAGATGAAGCAGGTCTTTCAGCAGTGGCCTCGCAATAACCCGGCGCAACGTCTTGCCTGCTTGGACGTTCAAAGGTAGTTCCTACGTTACACTGTAAGGCCCGAATAGAGCTACGTGAAACGCTATGAAATGCGACGCTCGAAAGCTGAATTGCCTTGTGTAGATGGCTCCGCCGGCTAATGGTACCGAATCCCCAGCCAGTACCTGTCAACATGACAGCTAGTGCGACGGTGCTCATGGAACTCTCCTTCTGCAGCAGCGCAAAGTTCGTACAGCGCACACTTGGCCTTGAGTCGGCATGAATGCGCTGGTACATCGGCGAAGCGGCTCGCGGGCCCTCTTCCAGTAGTCAGGCGAAGGTCCACACAGAGCAGAATTCCACGTGTGGACAGGGTTCTCTTTGTACGCGATGATCCTTTTGGAGATGACAACCCTTGCTTCGCTTCTCATCGCTGGGACTGGCACGCAGATTGCAGTAGCGCGCTCAAAGAGGAAGTGCCAAAAGCCGTTCCAGGACCCACTTTCCCTCCTCCCCGCAAGGTCTAACTCACGATCACAATTTCGACAAAGTTTTCTGTGGAGAAATCCGTCAAACACCTGTCAAATTGCAAGGCGGTCGGAATTGACAGCGATGCTGCCAGTAAAACGTCGGTGGCTTGGACGGACGTTGAGAGGATGATGACCTGACGGAGTTCAGACCCTGTCGATGTGTGACGACGCTGCACTGGTTATCGGATGATGGCTGTGAATCACGATCGCGAGGATAGAGTTGAGCGAGCATGGACTGAAGATCGCGAACGCTGTTTGAGCCCTCAACGCTCCCGCACTGATAGGCGTGAGGCTGTGGCAGCCCAACGTACGACGGGCGCAGGTATCAGCGGAAGACAGCGATCTCTCAGTACAGTACTGTACACAAGACGGTATGAGCAAACACGCTGGTCGAGCGCTGGGCGGTGTCGCGTGGCTTTCGGCATGTCTCTGCGTGAGGCTAGTGGATAAGGACGGGATGCCCTTGTCGCGCGTCTCAGCCTGATTGTGAAGCACACGACCCCTGTCGATACCCAGGACGGCGAATCAGGGTTGGTGCTGCTTGCGAATTATATTATTGGACTGGCATAACGGCTGCATTCTGGCAAATGTGTTTACGATGGACGGCGGGCTGTAATACGGAGGAATCCCAAGGGGGCAAGAGCGATGTCATCGTTCCTTCCGTGCCAGAAACAATTCGTCATGGCGACGGCTGGGCTCCGTGGTGGGTGAGCGAGTGCGTCAACGAGGCTGCGACGTGTAGGTTTTTTGGAGAAGCAAGCGATTGTGCGCGAAACCTTGCTGGTCATGATCCCGGGACGTCGAACGCATGCAGCATCCGTGTGCTTGGAGGCGCGGAAGGCTTGCAGTGATCCGCGAATGCGACGTGTCTGAGAACGACCGGCGGCCAAATTTCTTGGTCGTGAATAAGTGCGCATTCTGTGTCAGTTTGTCTGCGATGATCAGGGACAGCCTGGGAGTGAGGGCGACTCAGCGGGCGATTCATTCTTCCTTCCAGAGGCTTTCCAGAACAAACCGCAGGCGAGATTTTCGTGGCGCCGGGCCCACTCACCGCAAGCCGGGCAACGCTCTCATTACGGCACCTGGCGATGCTGCTGGCGAATTGCTTTGGCGGCCGTGGTGCAGAGGCATAGTTGTTTGCACGCCGCAGATGTGATGGTGGTGCTGGGCTGCGGCGAGGGCAGCTCCTTCCTCATCGCCACGCACGCGAGGGTTGGTTGAGGCAGGAGCAGCCCATCCCACGTGGCGCAACCCCGTCACAAGCAACGACGCGGAAGCAAAGGCTCCAAGACAGCTACGGTTCATCAAACCACAAAAGCAAGCTGCTATGAACATGTCCCGTCAAACATCAGCCGCCACGGTCAAAGGCAAGTGCACTGCGATCCCGACAGCCAGTAACCCGGTTGGCTGGGAGGCATGGAGGGCAGACAGGGCTGCCAGAGAGGTGATTCAGCATAGGCAGTGGACCGGCCGGGGAAGGACATCCGGAAGTCTGTGTGGCGTCTCTGAACCTTCTCTTCTTGCTTCTGGCGCAGTCCAACAAACGCGGCACGAGTCGACGCCGCCGGTCAAAGCAGCGAGACGGGAGCGCTGACACTGTCTCATCTAAGCCGCCGTGTCTGGAAGCGCGCGGCGACAGCCAGACAAAATGCGATAGGGCCGCGAGCCCAAGTGAGAGCGCTGGGAGTCGCGCCTGAGAATCGCCTCCATGGTACGCCATGTTACGCCATGTTACGGTGAAAAGGCACTGAAGCGTCAGCACAAGCACACCCTTCGCAGGTTGGCACCCCAGCGAAGCCGTTGGCATGGCTCTCGTTAGCGCCTGCAGGTACGGCTTTCTAGCGCGGCACTATCCAAGGGGGATAACCAGCTTGGTGGTAACAGTGCGCAGATCACCCTGGCTCCTGATGATGGCAAGGGAGCCTACCTTGAAACAGGCCGAAAGACCCGTCGCTCCCGATGCGCAATGTAGTCAGGGCTTTTGCTCTGAAAAGCACTGTCTCTCATTTCATTTGTCTCGCCGACAGCCAAGACCACCTTTGGCAAGTCAGTAACAGGCCCCCTTATTCTAGCCGCGAATATAGAAGCTTCAGGGCGCCCTTCGTTTACTGCCATCATCATCTTCACTCCCTTCAAACTACCCACACTCATTCCACCCATCCCCACTCCCCAGTCACTGCTAGCCAGTCCACGGGTACACGACACTATCTAATAAAGCTCGCCCACCGCCGCTCCGCTCTTTGTATCGCCTTTACACGAACCAACGCCGACTACCACACTCACTTTTCGTCCTTACAAAATATTCGCACAGGCCAGGTGTTCAGCCCGGCACCTCTCACAAAACGCATTCCTCAATTGGTACGTCCTGCATTCACCGAGTCTATATTTGACTTTCTTGTGCAACATCATGCTGACTTATAAACCAGAGAACACACTCGTCAACAACATGATCTTCAGAGAGTCAGAGTCCAACAACATGGGTCGCGGAGCCTACGACACCACTGGCACCCCCAAGCCTCCTCCACCACCGCCCAAATAAGATGCGTCATCACCTCTCCACGGAGCATTTCCCTTTTTGCCTGCCGCCATTGCCTGCTTCCTCGCAATGCCATCACATTGGCAAGCTACTTGTTCCGTTGGGACTAAAGGGATCCATCCCACGCCTCGTAAGTCACAGACACGTCGCACCCTGCATGAACACGTCAACTAACAATGACTCAGTCCCGCGTACAACACATTTCCAGCGCATTCACCGCGCCGAATTCTGGGTCTACGGCGCATCTTCTTCCACGGAGCCTCTTGGACTTTACGCACTTTAATCATCGGCGACCATTTCGATTCTTCAGCGACCTAATACCCCTGCGACTTCGGCTACCGGCGTTTTCAAGCGACTCTCATCGCACAGCCTCCTCACTCTCTTGCGTCACACGTTCAGCGACATTCCCTTACGGCAAAAAAAGTTCTTTTCATCGGCGTTCTTATAGACGGTTGGGCCCAGGCATAGATACCAAAAACGGACCTTCATTTCTTTCTTTCGGACAGCGCACTGGGGTAGATTGATCGTCGCCAGCCTTCATTGGCACTCATGGCACGAGTTGTATTGTACTATAGCGCGTTGGAGTGGTCGAATCGGCGACCACGACTCAACGGATTGTTTTCTTTAGACGGCTCCTCATGAACGACATGCATGGGCCGCTCTCCCCATAGCTTTGGACATTAGACTGAGCGCCTGGGCCATTGTACTTGTGTCTCGCGACTCAACTGGCTGAAGTTTAGACTAATCAACATCTACTACTATCATATCCTCCTCCACGATGATGACATTGCCTGTGCTGTGATCGCTTTCACCCACCCCCATGGTACTCCCGTCACACGTGTGGCGCTGCGGATCTCCGTCGCGGGTACATCGATAGGCCTTAGCGATCCGCATGCAGCGGAATCGAGCGGCGACCCTTGTTCGTGCTACCTGGTGGGTGTTTTGCCAGACGTTGCGGGCGCTGGACTGGGTAGCTTCGAAGCTTGGCGGGCAGAGTGGAGACATGGCACTGCACCCCACGAATACGGCGCGCCGAATTGCAACCTCACCACAGCTCCACCACCAACCCAGCCGTCTCTTTGCAGCTAGATACTCTTCCGTACACAAGCCTCACCACCCACCATGGCCAACATCAACTGGCGGACCATCAACATCGACGCCTTGGACCCCGACAGCCCCGCCAACTTCGACCTAAGCTCCCTCGCTCCCGCCGTTGCGCCTGTCTCGACGGCCGATGTCCAGACCAACGCCCAGTCAATACGGCAGCTGCTACGGGGTGGTGACAATGAGGGCGCCCTCCAGAGTGCCTTAGAGAACCCCCCATATGGCGCAGACGACAAGGGAAAGGTACGTTGCGCCTCTGCATAGCTCAGACAGCTCCAGAAGCTCCAGAGACACCTCAGAGACACGACGCTCCCAGTCCAGCGGTTTGGATGTCTCTCCAGATATAGACACCTGGTCACATCACCACCGCGTCTCTGGACTTGGGCTACCGACGACCAGGTCGGCGACATTGCACCACCTAGGACCAAGCTGACAAGTCCACCACCACAGGAAGTCCACCTTTCGGTCGTCATCGAGATCCTACAATCCATACGCCAGTCAGACATGTCACCAATGCTCAGCCGGATATATGGTGCACCAGGTGGAACCGAAGCATTGGACGTCCTGATGAAGTACATGTACGTCCACCGTCTCGTTTGGGTCTCTCACAAGCCTCACCGCCCACCGACCTCTACTGCCCATCGTGCCTTCCCGCATCACCACGCGCCACCGTCGCACATCCAGAAACATAGACTAACGAAAGTACTCGCAGTTACAAAGGCATGGCACAGGGAGCACCGTCAGGCACCAAGCGCGACATCACCCCCCAACCGACCGGCTTCTCGCAGATTCATACTCGTGGCGGCGGCGAGGGTGGCGGCCAAGCCATGAGCGTACTGCTCAGCTGGCATGAGAAGGTACGACCCCACGCACCTTCCTCGTTATTTGAAACTTCCCGCCCACCGGGTCACATCCCACGCTCTCCCACACCACGTCTATTTTTTGTTTCGTCACTAACACACCTCAGCTTGTGGAGATAGCAGGCCCAGGTTCCATTTCTAGGGTTATGAGTGATCGCCGGACAGTTTGAAGTCGTGCTCGCAATTGCAACCACGGCGAAGCGTCATTTCCAAATAAACTCATGGCTGGCTAATCGCTAGCTCATCACCTCGATAGCGTTCAATCGATATGGACGCGCACACAATTAGGCCCAACGGCAAAAGCAGAACCCGAACAAATCAAGACACGTCCTATAGCCCACGGCTCCTTCTCCCGTCTTCCTGCCTAGATACTTCTGAACCCAAAAATTTCACAACAAGCATATCCTCCAGCGCGCAATATTGACCACGCAAGCCATCGCGATCTTTCGCAATTTTCCCTTCGTTCCCAATGACGCCGCAATCCATGTCCATGCACAACTCACCGCGCGCACAGACAACCAGCCTTCCCACCGGCCTTGCATCATTCCCCAAACCCTTCTTCAGCCCTACTTATCCCTCCCTTCGCAGACGCATCCTCATTTCGCGGACACGGGAACCGCTTTCACGCTAGCCCGCGTAACTTTGATTAAAGCGGCAAGCCCAGCGCAACGCCAACACTGCCCTATCGAACCGCGGCATAGCTTCCACGCGAAGTCTCGTGTTGTACTAGCGCAGTCTTCCCTTCCAGCCCGACGCTTTCCCACGCTAGCTTCCCAGATAGGAAAGTACCTAGGATGGGCGGGCAGGACGTGGTACGCTATACCTAGTAAAGACGCCGTTGGGTGCTGAAACACCGTTGGCACGGGTGGCGAGTGATGATCTCAATTCTTTGACAGACCGGCACCACTCGAAGTTTATAGGTGGGATTATTTGAAACGACGACGCGACGGGGAGGAAGTTTGTCATGGGCTTTATCGATTAGGCAGGCAGTGGGATGATGTGGTAGGTATGTTTTGTCACAGTTGTGTAGATGCAAGCTTTCGCTATGTAACACAGGAAACACGAACTGCATGTTTCGGTCGCGAGGACTTTGGTTTGGGTTGGAATGTCAGTTGCGCTGTTGCTGGTGCGGTGCAGTTGCTGGACTGGAATGCACGCGACTGGAATGACAGCTCCCAATCTGTTTGACGCGCGCGCGCTGAACAGGGCTTGGTTCGTTTGATGCGCGAACGTGTTTCTAGAAAGACGTCCCTGGAAGGGTACAAGGTGGGCTCGGGGGTTATGCGTAGGGCTGCGACATGTCATTACGCCGAGCTTGAGCGCTTTTCTCCGTACCCTCCCCCCGTCTTCCGTTTGTCATTATGACTTATGACCAAGCAAGGCAATCACACAGGAACCTTTTCATCGAGTTTCAAATTGCCATCGAAGAGATATTTGGAAAGTTAGGTTTATGATGGCAAATTCAGTACAGCTGTCAAATCTTGGGCGACAGGCGAGAAGATATGGGACAGGCAGGTAGGCTGGTAGACAGGCTGGTAGAGTTCCAGCGATTGAGATTGATTTGATTACAAGTACCCTTGGTACCTCGGTCCCACAATCGGCACATCACCGGCATTAACACCGTCGCGATCTCGCCTCCTCGGTACAATACAACAACAGCATCCATCCCATCTCCAACTATCTCCAATTCTGCCCCTCGTCTCATAATCTACGTCTCACATGACCACCCGCTCATGCAAACCCTTCAGCACCCAGGTTTAGTAACGTTGTAGTTTGGGATTCAGAACAAGCAAACCTGGCACCTTGTCTGCATTGAAATGCGATCGCTCGGCGCTGTCGCTGTCGCATGTTTACAGGGAACACGGGTTCGGAACCCACGTGGGAAATGTGTTGCAGTGGGGCTTATGTCAGACGACGTTCTTGGGTATGACATGCATGCAGATGGAGGGCCGTGTCGGGGCTGCCGAGGAAGAGGGTAGGTTGACGCGACGTTGGGTTTCAGAGTTGAGGAGGCTGACGGGGTGGGCGTCGGATCCGCTGTGATGATGCTGGAGGGGAGCGGAGCCGCAAGAGGCTGGTCTTTGTGTAGGTGAGTTTGTGTGCATGTATGAACAAGCCGGCGTCGTAGGCGTTGAAGCTTGGTGGTCGATATAGTTGCTCTTCGTAGACAGAACCTTTCTCAGACGTGAGGTTGAGGTGAGTTGTGGCGGTAAGCCGGACGGAGACCTAGGATAGTCTCTTCCTTTGCTGCAATGATGATGCCGATGGAGATGACGATATTTCTTGTTCTCTAGGTATTACAGATGAAGCGATGTTTGCCTACCGATGCCTGGCAGCACCGCTGCGAGTATCACAAACCACATTATCAAGAATCGAGGCTGGTTGTCGAGATCACACTTTTCCTACATCGCGTTGATTCACGGGGTTGTCTTACTAAGAGCTCCAATACTTTCCTCCCGAGGTTTCATTCTTGTTCTTCGCATGTTTCCCGTATTCGCATGCGCTTTCGCAACACTCTTGACTCTTACAACTCCTCTCGCATTCTCATCCTCTCACAGTCATGCTTTCTTTTTTCTTCTCATGACTCTCCCGTAGGCCAGGCTCATTACTACTGCTGACTCTTGCAACTTTCGCAATACACACGACTCCTGTTCTTTCGCCTCCATCCTCCAATCTCAGCATATCATTACTCGCGAAGCAACTGCGTCATGGGGTTGCTCGAGCATCTGGCACGAGTTTACCTTTTTTGCTCTTTCCACCCAAAACCTTGGTCTCCCCATTCCATTCCACATATACAACACTCCACGTCATCGTGGCTTCTACGCCACTATCTCTCGCTCCCTCCCGTCCTCCCGAGATCTCCCTCCTTCTTTTTTCCGTATCATTCTTATCGCTCGCAAGCCCTGTAAGCCTTCGCGTCACCGTGGCTTGCTGTGGCTTGAACTCTCACAGGGTCTCCTTTCTTTTTTCTTGCTTTTTTGCCGCATGGAAAGAAGGTGGGGTCGGAGAAGCGAGGATGGGTTTCATAATCTTCCTATGGGTGTGCACTGTTCCGTCGTTCCGGCAAAAGAAACGTCTTGGTGGCGTTGGGTTGGAATGAGGCTGGCACCGGGGATGAAGATGGTGGCGTGATGGGGGCTGAGAGAGGTGGAAGGGTATTTGGTGTTGGGGTAGGTGGTGTTTGGAAGACGTTGTATGGGTTGCTGGGTATGAGATAGCTACTGTAGACTAACTCTTGAGTCTAATGTTTCTAACAGCGCGCAGCTTATTAATAAGATATGCAGCGAGGACTTGAACGTGTAGGCTAACCGTGCACCCGCGACTCCAAGTAGCTGAGTAGCGATATAAGTAGACACTCTCTGCTGAAGCGATTGCTATACGTGGGTAGCATTGTCACCTTGTTGTACAACATGCCCACCTTTAGGCATCAACTCCAATCTTTCACGAAGAAGACAACATCACAGCATGTACATCCAGGATCGACATTTGACAACAGTGCTAACACGTCAGCCTAGAAAAAAAAACTGAACACCGTGGAGCCTACATTATGGTAAAAACATACAAAGTAGGTGGCACAAGGTCAACGTAGGCTCCAGGGTGTTCAGTTTTTTCCATTGTATGAGGTGCATCATCAACATAGCCAACGCAACGATCGAAGAATTACTATTATTCATTCTCATCCAAGTAAACAAAGCTACCAGGGTATCAATACTCCAATATCCCACTCATGCCTAAACGCCATCAAATACCGAAATACCTTCACCAAACTCTCATCTAGACTCCTGGGGGCTCAACGGCCTTTCGCTGATGAAGTCCTTGTTCTTGTTTAGTAACTCCTCGCTGCGTTGCCTAATCATCTCATCCCTATCCGGATCTCCTTCCTGTAGCATCCTCTGCACTGCGGCCCTATTCCGCTCTATAAGCGTCTCGATAGGCGTCTCCTCAACAAGGGTCTCTTCGACAGGACCATGCGCAGCATCGTGACGTCCCCACCTTCCGAGAGCAGGTGGGTCTGCGGGTCCGTCTCTGACAACGCTGATGTCTGTTTTGTGCTTCTTCTTCAGCTTGTTCAGCTCTGAATCCCGACGAGGAGTCCAAGGACCAGGACGACTGGACGGACCGCCACGGGAGGAAGGACCGGCATGGGAACTGTATGTGGGAGGAGCCGATCGGACTGGAGTTCCGTCTCTGTAAGCCGTGACGACAGAGGGCGACTTGCTTATGTTCTGCAATTCATGGTTTTGGTGAGGCGAGAGACCGGGACCAGCGGGGTCGGGACGAGAGAGGTCAGGACGGGAGTCGGCTGTGATGGTTTTACGAAGCCAATTCTATACGGCGTTGCCTTTCGGTTCGGGCTCTGCGCCATCTTGAGCGCCATCAAGATGGCGGGCATGTGCGGAGAAGACTCCGAGCTTGTCGATGTGGTTCAGCGAGTGCCAGAGGAGATACGTGCTAGACAAATGAGTCAGTAAGAGTTGTACGATAGCACCTCATACAAGGGAAAAACTGAACACCCTAGAGGCTACATCAAGAAGAAAACCTGCAAATTAGGTGGCCTAAAGTCGATGTAGGCTCCAGACCTGTCCAGGTTTTCCCTAGGTTGACGTGATAGGACCGATAGAGGTGACTTACCTGACAAAAGTGAAGATCATGCCCGGCCACAAGAATACAACACTAGCAATCGCCCGCCCATTCTTGTTGTAAGCGAGCGGAGTCTCGCCGGCCTTCTTGAACTGCGACAACAGGCCCTGTCCGCGCTCGAAGTCCGTGCCGGTTAGGTGCGCACTCTTGCTCGCGGTGATGTAAGTGTATGCAAGGGCGTCGGAGAGCGTAAGCATGCAAGCAAAGACTGAGCAAGCTTTCCAAGCGTTGATGACGCCTCTCGACTCTTGTCGCTCGGGCCAGAAGAGATCGAAGAAGAAGGCGGCACCGAAAATGGTGGCGACGAAGATACCAACGAAGATGTTGTACGATGCGATGCCGACGAAGTTGTTGTTGTGGATCATGACGTTGCGGTCGAGCTTTGAGACGAACTTTTGCTGGTCGACGTAGTCTGCTGATGTTAGATGATGTTCAAGTTGGAAGATAGCAGACGGCTGTCGTCGCCACCATGAGCAGAGATGGAGAGAGATGCCATACCAGATAGCGCAGCGGTTCCCAGACTCTCACTGACAACGCAGAGAATCATGGCGAGTTGGTAGATGATGAACTTTGTGCGACGGTTGTGGTACGTGTTGTTCCACATGTAGCCGGACTTGAACTTGCCCCATTGCATCTCCTTCATGTCGAGACCCCAGATTACCGCCATCGTGACTGAATATGGATGCTAGTAATGAGATGGAAGATGGGGTTGTCTAACGAAGTGCGCGATAAGTTGGCTGGAGAGAAGGATGGCAAGTGAAGCGCGGGAAGCCCGGATAGAATACACTTCCGACGTATTGGTCGCGATAGCCAGGAAACTTGTCTGTAAGGTAAGCACCGCGCGAGTATCGAGCCTCCCCGAGGTCCCACGGGCAGTTGCATACTTAAGGGTCCTCTTTCCTGGCCACTCCACACCACCTACGTCGCGCCTCCACCCTCTCCGTCAGCCATCACCGACGCAATCGAAATCTTTCAATGTTAAATCCGTCTCCAGACCCGCCCAGTCCACAAGGGAAACAAGCACCCGCCAACCGTCGCGGTGCTAGCGTCGATCCTACGCCATCGTTGCTTCGCTGAAGCTTATCACTTCCACGCGCAGCCCCAGACCCACGAATGACAGCGCGAAAGCAGTATTAATCAGCGTCTCGGCTGGGGTCGGCGAAAAGATCACGATGGGAAAGTTGAAAGGTGATTGGAAATGTGGTTGGGAGGAGGGTGGGTGCGACGTCATCGAACGGGATGTCGGTGGGGACTTGCTTAGCGAGAATGCTTAGTGCACGGGTGGGGCGTTCACGTCATTTGTTGGGCTTTCTGCACGCAAGGGGCTTGATGTCACACGATTTTGAAGGATATGAGTGCGGTAGATATGTCCGCTGTTTGGACGTCATGTACGTCACAGCAGGACTACTGCTCGAGCAGAGTCAGTTCCTTCGAGGCATATGAGCTGTGAGTCTACCCACGGACAGTACCTAGGTATTTTCTCGAGTGTCTTGTCTGATCCGGGTTCCATAGCCACAAAACCCAGATCTAACTTTGTGGTATAGGCCTCACCCGACAACTAGACCTCTGTGACATAGCCGACAACGCCTCTCTCCACCCCACTCATCTATGCGCTCCCCATAACAAGAGCTCTGTTATCTTGGAAGATTTCGTGTAGATATATCTTATTCCTCCGCCCATCGTCCAGAACCGAACTTCGAAGTCTCAGAGATCGGGATGAAGCTGTGCCTGGGGCTGGGGCTGGGGCCGGATTGGGGACGTCTTTGACCCTGAACAACAAGTGTACACCAACTCTCAAATGCCTGGGATAATTGTTTCTGAAGATCACAATTTCAGTGACATGCTTGGTACCCAGTTCTGCCTTATGTTGGAAAAGCAAGAAAGCGAGCGTGCGACCCAATGGAGAGCCTGGGGTGTGTCAGCGTCGTTACCACCCACAACCCTTGGATATCGTATGGGAGTAGGCCAGGACTGGTTCCGTCCTGTTTGCTCCTGGGCAATGTAAGGCGCTCAAGACTACTCACCAAGTAACGCCGGGCCTTCCTCGTCGTACATGTTGGCTATCACACCAGGCCAGTACGGTACCTCTTTGAGACCATGGTTCTTCAACACTCTGTTGATGAGAGCGAGAGTCATTGTATTCTTGATGGTGAGCACAAGATAGTACTTGAGGCTTTTGGGGTCAATATTGCCGCGAAGCCAGTACGCCATCATGATGTCCGAGGCACGCTTGAGCTCCGGGAGGCTAGCTTCTGCTGGGCTGTCATCCCAATTTGCCAGTGCTGCTGTTCTAGGGTTGAGGAAGTCGAGACCAATGATCACTTTGAGCTGTTAGTATGTCTCCCAGTATGGTGTGCGTGAGTAGAGCCGGTAGCGCACGAAGGTGAGTCTACGTCCACTCGAAGATACTTACGTCCGCCTCGTTGGTTGATACCGAATCGAACATGCGCACCGGTACACCGCTCCCAAACACCATTGATGTCGTAGTACTGGTCTTGCGCCGCAAGAGTGTCTCCATCGTCATCTTCGGCGCGCTCGTTGTAGTGTTCTATGCTGTGTCACACATTATCTCCGCCTTTTGTATGGGGCCTGGAATTGATACCAAGATCCTGGAACATAGTTCCTATAAAAGGTCAGTATCTATCAAGAACGATATCCAACCCTGAAGACTTTCAAGGAGGAATAGGAATGAACGCCCTCGCGCAATCGACGTACCGACCTTGTTGACATGGTAATCTTCGTTATCATCGGCAAATTGGCAATGCGATTTCTGGTCATATTCGCCAGTAAACCAACCCCAGAGACTTATCTCACTTGTGAGTGCGGCATTGGGCCATTGATTGCGTGCGGAAGGCGGTGTTCGTGTGTCCATATTTAGTCTACCAGCAGCTTCGTCCGTGGCTTCGAGTCGACATATCAAATCATCTCCCTTCTGGCGGGCTGCAGCCCATTCTGCGTCATCCGCGACCTTCTCAGATTCCCATAGGACGTGTACCTTGGTAGGCTCATCGCTGGCTATATCTTGGGTAAGAGCGATCGAAGCCACGACAGCTATGAGCGTTGAAGAGAGTCTCATGGTGGGCTGAGCAGAAAGCCCAGGTGATTTTGAATAGAATTTAGTAGCTTGAAAAGAGATATCGGAGTTTTTAGCGATGTGTGTTGAGCCAGAGTGGGGCAGCAAACAACCGCCATTCCTCTCACTAGAGATTGCAACATGACAAGGGAGATAGATAAGGAAACTGAAATTCTAGGGTATCGTGGCTTCCCAGTAGACACCAGCGCCACGCAGATTCAGACCAGCCGCCCATACCCATATCGTACATCCAAACGCATAATAGCCAGTCGTTCTAACATCTCAACGAACCTCTTATTCAATCATCCTTCTCATCATCATCGTCATCATCCCCCTTCCCAGGCACAGTCTCCATCTCCACCTCGCCCTGCACCTTGCCCTTTCCATCCTTCTGCACAATGCGATACTTGCCGCCCTCCCAAAGATCTTTGAACGTAAGTTCCTTGGTCCTGCCGAGACTCTCAATCGCACCGATACGCTCGAGTGTCGCTTCGAGGAAGTCTTCGAACCCAGGCTCGGCGCAGATCTCGTTGAAGGCACGTTGCATGGGTACGGAGTCGGCGCGAACAACGGCGTGCGAGTCGATGGAGAAGATGGAGAGGTCATGGTGCTGGCGGATGAAGTCGGAACGCGTCATGATGAAGCGGGCGCGGTGGAGGGGGAAGGAAGGCAGGATGTGGCCTTCTTTTGGGTCGTAGGTTGATTCCATGTCGTGGTAAAGTTTGTAGAGGGCGTTGGCTAGGACCATGGCTGTGGACTGTGGGGGTTAGTCAAAGTGATCGAGAGAAAGATTAATGTATACGTACAGCGTATTTCTGCTGGTCCATGACATCGTCGTCCATCTCCTCGCCGAGAATCGCGCAGTTGTTTAGGAACCAGATCTTTTCCATTTCGCAGATGCTGTTGCATTTTGCGACCATGTCTTCCGACTTGGCGACGCGGTTGAGGAAGGTTAGGCGTCCGCCGACTTTGTCGTATACTTCTTCGAGAATGGAGTCTTTTACCTTTTCGCCGTAGTACTTCATGCGGTAGTTGCGTAAGGCTTGCATGGCGCGATCTTTGCTCAGGTCCTTGATCTGATGCACTTCCATGCGTGTAGCGTACTGCTTCAATCTTTCAAACACCCAGTACTTGTCCGAGTTGATGATGACGGTTGCGAGGTTGGCGGCTGCCCACTGCTCCGCTCGCTGTTGTATGAGTTCCAGAAGGTCTCTACCGTCGTCGTTGTCTCGAATCAGATGTGCGGAGTTGATGATGAGAATGAGCGGTCTGCCAACAGTCGCGCGTCGCCGCAAAGCCACTTTTTCGAGCTTGTTGAACGCGCGCTCAATGTCAAGGATGGCGCCTGCATCGCGAGGCCCACGAATAGAAAACAGCGATCCGATGTTGTCCTCGTGGTACTCAAAGTCGAGACAGCGACCTAGCCGTACACGGAAGACTTCGAGATCTGCATGGGCTTCCATCATCGAACATCCCTCACCATTAATCTTATCCATGGCGTCGATGAGCATGGAAGTCTTCCCAGTCCCTTTCTCGCCGAGAAGCAGATGGTAGCGTCCTTTCGTCTCTCCCCAGACAATCTTGTCAATCCTTTCCTGCTCATCACGTGGGATCCAGCGATCATAGTCTTTATCATCACCGTCCAGGTCCTTGCTGACTTGTAGTCGAGTAGGCTCACCCGCTTTCGGCATCTCCTTTCCAGTAGCTGCAAGCTCTAATACAGGATCGCCTTCCCGAAAAGCGTTCTCCATCTTTTCAAGCACGTTCCATTTGTAGTACTTAGTATAACCAATGCCGACGCATCCAAGGATGAAGATGCTGGCTCCGGTAGTAGCAGCAGCCTCAAACATCTTCCAGGCTGTGCTTTTCCATTCTGCCTTCTTTTTCTCGCGTTTCTCCTCTTGCTGCTCTTCCTCTTCCTCCAGACGCTCTGCAGCGTCGTCAATGGGGTTTGGCGCATCGTTGCCAGGAGTCGGAGGACCGGATTGGCCACTCAGAGCGCGCGCCAAAGAGGGCTGGCATAACCTTGTTCTTTGCAGTATCGGGCCAGCCTGCTGAGACCGATACGCGAAAGGTTGTCGTGTCAACGCGGCATGAGCGCGCGTGATGTGTCGTAGCATTAACATTATTGCGCTGGCGCGTTCCAAGTCACGTTGGTGTCGCGTGCTTTCCAATGTTACACGTGTCAAACGTAGGCGCAGCCAGAGGTTCAACAGACGTGGAGTGGACTAGGAAAGGAATGAATGAGAGTTAAACGAGAGACAGACGCGTGAAAGGAGAGATGATTGAGATGGACGGGACGAGATTGGAGGAGAGGGACGCCAAAGGAGGTACCGCGGCCTTGTTACGCTGGTGTTGCGATAATTTGCCGCAGGGGCCAAGTGCGAGTGCCAAGTGCGAACGGCAGGAGCGACCGTGGTGACAGCATGGTGGAACTCGCGTCAATCACCATATCGATAACCGACGTGAAGACAGACACGGCGTGTAGGACATGGGAATTCCAGTACTCCGGAGTCAACGCGATATTGCTGACCCCGGTGCATGGGGGCCGTTTTCCCGATGACATGCCTGTGGCCTCGGAAGTGGAGAGCGAGCTTAGCGGACCATCCCGGCGCCCTCAAGAAAAATATTCTGGAGACATGACCGGAGAGTCACCTCTCTCCCCATCACTCGCCGCATGTCATTGTACATTAATGCGCCTGTCCTGTATATCTCCTTCCTTCCCTAGACCGATTCCCTCTTTCCCCAGTCGTTCTTTCCCGGCGTCGTAGTGTTTCTCGACATATCCACAGCCCGCCATCATGGCCGCTAGTACCAATGACGCTTCCAAGTCTGGTGAGCTTCCCGCCCGCACACGACTGCGATGGAAATTTATTCCCAGGCGCAATAACTCTTTTTGCACCCCATGGCTAACACCAATGGCAATGCAGAGGTCGAGAAGACGCCCAGCAAAGACGTCACCACCGAGGGGCAGAATGAGGGCACAGAGGAAGATGGCGCTGGCCAGCAGCCAGACAGTATGTCAATTGACTTACTATATGTATAACATCTATACTAATGTCTGCAGATATCTTCCAGGTCACCATCAAGCTCCCACACGAGCCGTTCGAGATGCCGATAACGGTGCGTATTGAGAATTAGAAAAGAAAATATAGACGACAAACTCACGACTCCAGATCTCAACGGCCGAGCAGGTGCAAGACCTCCGTCAGAGCATCATCGAGACGCCCCACACGTTCCAGTACTCGTGCTTCCACCTGGAGCACGACGGCAAGCGGATCAACGATTACGTCGAACTCTCTGAAGTCGAGGGACTGAAGGCCGATTCGGTACTCACCCTGGTGGAGGACCCATACACAGAGAAGGAGGCGCGGTTACACGTGGTCCGCGTACGCGAGCTCATCGGCGCCGCCGGTGACCGTACCGATGCGCTGCACGGCATCATGGCTGGACTGTCACTGCACGACACCGTCGGCCACGAGCAGATCTCCAAGCCCAAGCAGGACGGCCCGGAGCAGTCGCCATTGGCAGACTACGACTTCAAGGCATCGGGCAACATCAAGAACCTGCTGCCGCCCACCGAGGAAGCCGCGCCCAAGACGATCAAATCCATCGCCGTATCGCCCTGGAATCCCCCGCCATACCACCTCCGCTCCAAGGGCCACCTGCTGTATTTGGTAGTCACGACCAACGAGAACGAGCAACACCACATCACAGCTCACGTCTCTGGCTTCTACGTCAACAAGTCGTCGAATGCCAGCTTCGACCCCTTCCCGCGCCAGCCACCAAAGGACAAGCAGGCACACTCGCTCCTCACCCTCCTCGAGGACCTGTCGCCATCTTTCCGCACTTCGTTCCAGGAGCTGCTGGAGCACAATGCGAAGAAGGAGCTGCTTACTATCTTCCAGCTCTCCAACGCCATCCCCGCCAACCCATGGTTGGTCCCCGCACCCACGTCATCCCTCACCCCACACCAGCCGGATCTCGCGCGGACACAGGAGAGCTATCTGATCTCGGGTGTTGAGAACACCGAGACCCTCCGCGACTGGAATGAGGAGTTCCAGTCGACGAGGGAGATGCCCAAGGAGGCTGTCCACGACCGCGTCTTCCGCGAGCGCCTCACATCGAAGCTGTTTGCCGATTACAACGACGCTGCGACTCGTGGTGCCATGTTGGTAGCCCGGGGCGAGATTGCGCCTCTCAACCCTACCGAGGCCAAGGACGCGCAGATCTTCGTGTACAACAACATCTTCTACTCCTTCGGCGCTGATGGCGTCGGCACATTCGGAGCTGAGGGTGGTGATGAGGCTGCGCGCGTGGCTGTGGGCAAGGACGTTTTCGGTGTCCGCGCTGTGAACAACCTCGACATCAACAACCTCTTCACCTCCGGAACCGTCGTCGTCGACTACCAAGGAAAGCGCATTGTTGGCCAGAGCATAGTGCCCGGAATCTTCAAGCAGCGCGACCCCGGCGAGCACCAGATCGATTACGGTGCGGTTGAGGGCAAGGAGATTGTCGCCGATGACAAGTCGTTCGTCCCGTTGTTCGAGCAGCTCTCCAAGGCGCTGCGCGTCAAGAAGCATCCTGTATGGGACAAGGACAATGTCCGTCACGAGCTTGAGGGAAGTGTTGAGACTAAGGGTCTGATCGGCACCGACGGCAGGCGGTACGCTCTGGACCTCTACCGCCTCACGCCTCTCGACGTTGCCTGGATAGAGGCACACTGGACCGAGCCCAGCAAGGAGGGTGAGAAGGAGGCAACAGACAAGGACTACCCCCACCGCATGACAACACTCCGCCCTGAGCTCGTGGAGTCGTACGGCAGGGTCAAGCTCCGCGAGTACGTCAAGGAGCAGATGGCCAAGAAGACCACAAAGAAGGACGAAGCCCCTGCGAAGGAAGCCAAGGCCGAAGAGAGCTCATCTGAAGAGGAATCTTCGGAAGAGGAGTCTTCTGAGGAGGAGTCTTCTTCGGAAGAGGAGGACTCTGATGAAGAGAAGGAGAAGATGCCCAAAGCCAAGAAAATCTCCAAGGCGGAGAGGAAGGCCGCGGAGAAGGCTGCCAAGGTTGCAAAGAAGGAGACCGAGGAGAAGAAGCCTGAGGCCGAGGACCCTGAACAGGAGCGTGTCGACATTTCCGGATTCTCCTTCGCGCTCAACCCTGATGTCTTCTCGGGCCAGAACCCGCAATCCGAGGAGGACAAGAAGGAGTGGGCTCAGGACGAGGCTGAGGTCCGCGCTGCTTGCGAGCACCTCACCTCGGAGGTCATTCCTCGCATGGTCCAGGAGCTCAAGGAGGGCGAAGTCGGTTTCCCAATGGACGGTCAGTCCCTGAGCAACCTTCTGCACAAGCGGGGTGTGAACATGCGCTACCTTGGAAAGCTTGCTGAGCTGGCTGACAAGCCTGACCCAAGGCTTCAGGCCTTGAAGCGTCTCATCATCCAGGAGATGATCGCACGTGGTTTCAAGCACTTTGCCAACTCCAAGCTGCGCAACGTTTCCGCGCCTTTCGCAGCACCAGCAGCCGCCCACCTGCTCAACTGCTTGCTCGGTGCCGATGTTAGTGCTAAGCCTGTGGCTGAGTGCGACAGCAGCCTCAAGAAGATGTACCCCGAAGATGACTTTAGCTTCGAGAAGCTCACACCTGAGGCCCTCAAGAAGGAGGTCGTAGCTCAGGTTGCCCTACGATTCCGCTACGACCTCGGTCAGTCGTGGATCGAGTCTGGCAAGGAGATGCAGATGCTCCGTGAGGTTTCCCTCAAGCTTGGTCTCCAGTTGGAGTGCAAGTCGTACGCCTTCACCAAGGAGGCCTTTGCCGCCAGCCAGCCGGCTGAGAAGCCCGCTGCGCCGCAGACTAACGGCCACTCCACATCTTCCAAGAAGAAGAAGAACAAGTCCATCAGCACGCCGCCAGCCCGCACGGCTAGCCCCACTGTCCCCCTTGCTCCACAAACCTTCCATGCGGATGACATTCTGAACATCGTCCCTGTCATCAAGGAGGCTTCACCAAAGAGCTTGTTGGCTGAGGAGGCACTGGAGGCTGGTCGCATGTCCATTGCCCAGGACCAGAAGGAGCTTGGACAGGAACTGCTGCTAGAATCTCTCCAGCTGCACGAGCAGATCTATGGTGTGCTGCACCCTGAGGTAGCTAAGGCTTACCACACCCTGTCGAACCTGCTCTACAGCCTTGACGACAAGGTCTCTGCTCTTGAGCTTGCACACAAGGCTATCATTGTGTCGGAGCGAACTTTGGGTGTCGACCACTCGGAGACCGTGCTTGCCTACCTCAACGTTGGTCTGTTTGAGCATGGCTCGGGTAACACCACAGCCGCTCTGATCTACGTCCGCCACGCACTCGAGCTCTGGAAGATCCTCTACGGACCCGACCACCCCGACTCCATCACAACCCTCAACAACGCCGCTGTCATGCTGCAGGCCGCGAAGATGTACCATGAGTCGCGACTCTGGTTCGAGGCTTCGCTCGCCGTCTGCGAGGAGGTCTGCGGCAAGAACTCCATCAACACAGCGACTCTGCTGTTCCAGACCGCCCAGGCTCTCGCTCTCGACAAGGACATGCGCGGTGGTGTCAACCGCATGCGTGAGTCTTACAACATCTTCAAGGAGGTGCTCGGTGCGGAGGACCGCAACACCAAGGAGGCGGAGAGCTGGCTTGAGCAGCTCACCCACAGCGCTGTCTCTCAGGCCAAGCAGCTCAACGACCTCGCCAAGACACGTATCCGCCGCATGCAGCTTCCCGGACGCAACCCCCTGCGCCCGGCCGCCGCCACACCCTCCGCTAGTGATGCGGCTGCCGCCGCCGGTAGCCAGCGCATTGGAAACGGCCGCGTCGACCAGCGCAAGATTGAGGACCTCCTCAAGTACATTGAGGGAGACGCGCAGAAGACACCGTCGAAGAAGAAGCCGACAAACCCCAGGAAGCGTTAAACTTGCTATGTCATGTTTTTGACGTTGTCTCATATTGTTACGAAGCTACGCCAAAAGTATACATACCACAAAAAGTGCTGTTGTTTGCGCGATAACGATCTGTATCATACCTGCAGAGCATCTTAGCAGCAGCTTTTACGAATATGATGCGCTTTCTCCTTTGATTCATGGGAATCTGGCTTTTTGGTATGGCTTCGGCTTGCATTCTTTGGAGTTTTTGGGTTGGATGGGCAACAACTGGGGGAGGTGAGATGGATGGGCATGTACTTTACGCATACCGACGACACCAAAACGCGCTCGCTGTATATCTAGATAGACCAGGGCGGATGGCTCAAGGGAACAAAATATATGTCGGATGTACATGGACTGTATGGTATGGTAAATAAGGAAGGGGTGGGGTGGATGGAAGGATCGAATAGGGAAGGAATATGGACGACGAGACGAATAGATGTACTCAATACCAATGCAAGAATATCTCCTCTTCATTCACATCACAACTACTCCATGGAGGTATCAAGCCGACGCCTAGAGGTAAAGACGCTACGAAGATTGGTAGACTACCCGAGACATCGATGGAACTTCCAGAAATGGGACCGCACGGGTGAGCGGCTTCACGTACAGAGTTAGCACAACCTCCTACTCTTATACACTCGCAGCTGATACATACAGGCCATCTCTTCTTCCTCTACCGCATGACACTAGCAAAAATATCGCTCAAAATGCGCTAGAATCTCAAAAGTGCGAGTGAAAGTGAGTTCTCAGCTCCTCGCTTGTTGCTCTGCGTTTGTCAAATTTGAAAATTTCACCCACTTCAATTTCCATCTTACGCTGGTCCTGCTCCTTCCTTCCCTGAAGACAGCTTTTAATACTTCAGTCACCAGCTTCTTGTCGCTGTCCCTTCGCCTGCTTACCTTCATCCGCTCTCCTTCGCCCCGACACCGACCGCCGCCATGACTGACCCCAGCGCGACTTCAGAGGAAGACGCTAGAAGGGCACGCATAGAGAAACGTACGTACTTCGAGCATTTCCGGTACTGAGGTGGCTGTGCTAACTCAATGTCCAGATCGCGATGTGGTCGACATGCTGGCCAAGGGCATGACGAACGTCAATCTGCGATCGAGTGAAGAGTGGGGTGCTCTTGTACGCGATAACCAGACAAAGGCCGCCGAAGAGCTCAAGAAAGAGAGGGAAGCGTGCGACACCAAGACCGAGAAGATGAGAGCCGACTGCGATACCAAGATCGAGAAGATGAGAGTAGAGGTTAAGGAGGCCCAGAGTACGTCAACCTGGAACTCAAACAACATCTTCAAGATGGAGGTCAACAAGGCCGCCGTTGAAAAGCGACTGGAGACTCAGGACGCGGAAGTCAAGCGCCTGCAGACATTCGCAGACTCGAGCGCTGAGAACAACATGCTCAAGTCGACTATAGAGAAGCTGCAAGCTCAGCTCGATGCCGCGACCGCAACGTCCTCGAAAGAGGCAGCTGAACTTCAGACGGAGGCTGCCATCAATCTTGCGATGTCTGCAGCAACACGCGAAGCTGAGAGCGCGCGTGAGATGTTACAAAAGACGGAAGACAACAAAGCCTCTGAGCTCGATGCCCGCGATAAGACTATCGCGGCCCTCGAGGACTGGATCGCCGCAGACAAGGTCACTTTGAGTCATCTGCGCGAAACCATGCGAGACTACCGTCTGCAGCTTCACGAGAGGAAAACTATCATTGACCAGCGATCCGCCGCCATGGAAAAGCTGACCGAGGCCTACGATATGGTCACGACTACGAACAGCAACCTCTGCCAACAGCTCCACGAAGCTTACCTTCTCGCGAAGACGAACATGAAAGGGATACGTTAACCTGATGAGAAAGGACACCCTAGAGCCTACGTTGACGTTAGGTTATTAACTTTGCGGGTTTTTATCTTGATGTAGTCTGCAGACCTGTTCAGTCTTTTTCGTGTATGGAGTGGTGAGATGTATGTAAGAAGAACAAGGACGTTGATATCACCATGAGTGTTGTACATCAGATCTTACGTGATTCACGGTGTCGTCAAAAGAGTTCAAGGCTAATTACAGCATTTTTGTATCCTACAAACAGCTCGTGGCTATATTGAGTATCTCTAAGCCACCCCAGTTTTCATGATAGTACCAGCGCCGACCTGTCGCGGCTCGCACCCTACTTCTTCTGAAGCTCTGCTTCGAGCTTTGCATTGCGCTCTCGAAGGTCCTTGACGGTCTCGCGGAGATCTTCTGCAGCCACCATTTGTATACCGACGGTGTCTTTGAGGGCGTCGATGGTGCCTTTGAGCGCATCAATCTCGGGCTTCTTGTCGTTGGTGTCCGCCTTCTTGTCGGCGAGCACGTCCGCACATGTCGCTTCCGCGTCTGGCTGGGCGGACTTGCTGAGGAAGTCGGCTTCCTTGGTCGCTGTCTTTTGGAGCGCCGCAAGACTCCAGGTCTTCTCTTGGAAGGCACGTTCCGGAATCGCGTGATCTTGATTGAGTCTGCCGAGGTTGAACTCGTGGTCCTTCTTTGCGGCTTCAGACTCGAGCGCGTGTTCTTTCTTCATCTCTGCGATCGTGGTCTCGTAGCCTTCCCTCACCTCCTTGAGCAGCCAATCGCCGTGTTTTTCCTCTTGCCTGACCAAGACCTCGTAGTGCTTGATGGTTTTCTCGAGCTTGGACTTCGATTCGTTCTCCAGGTGAGCAATCTTGGCCTCGTAGTTCTCGGCGAGGTCGTGGAGCTTGGTCTCGGATTTCTTCTTGATCTCAACGACATCATGGTTGATGAAGTCCCTCACGTGTTCGATCTCGATCTCTTGGAGTTTTTCCTTTTCGCTGAGCTTGGCCTCGTAGTCCTTGATGGTGTTCTCGAAGTTGGCCTGGTACACTTTGCTCATGTCGGCGATCCTGGCCTCGTAGTCGGCCTTCTGCGCCTCGAGCTTCTCAGCGGCTTCCGAATCGATAGGGCGCGGTTTGTGAAACGGATTACTAGACACGTTCGACGCGGGACCCATGAAGTTATGTTGTTTCTCAACTACCATCTCTGGGTGCATAGTCAGCAAGGGTAGTGTAGATGGTAAGGAGAGGGCGCGCACTTATTGTTTGCTGGAGTGGGCTGCTTTGCAGAGACTTGGAAACCACCAGGAATGAGTATATTTCCACGACGTGTATAGATTGGTTGAGACATTGCAGCTGCGAGATGAGTGAGATGCAGTTGAGGAAGGAGCGGTTGAGTGAGAAGCGGTTGTGCAAACGGTCGTGGAGCGGTCGCGAGTAGTCAGTTGCTCGGAACGCGTTTTCTCCGGAATGACAGTGAATGGTTGGGGTGTAGAGAAACCCCGGACAGAGGGCGTTCAAGAGCGCGCTAAAGTACTCTGGATTCATCGGAGTTAATCGGGACTTTCTACCGCACATCGTACACAGAGGAGAGTATCTCTGAGGTTTTCAGTTTCATTCGACAGCTATACACATCCCCCGTCATCGGCATCCACACTCCATCGCCTACTGGGTACTCAAGACACAAGCCTCTCTCTAGGGACAGACGGCTCATCAGACAGCAGACGGGGAGTGAAACCCAATTTGTTATCTCCCAAATATGTACAACAGCCATTGTACAAAGAAAGAGCGATTTTTGTAAACTCTTCATTCGTGTGCAATTGAGTGTCCATATCAGGGGCCAACCCAACCGGCACCTTGGTTTCTGGATCTACGAGCAATAAGTCTTGTCCGAAAGGTTCCCTACCGGCGGATGGGAGGTGTTGGCCGACACAAAGTAAGTAAAGAGGGTCTTGTCTTTGATGTTTAGGCTGACGTGCGTGCTTAGCCAAGAGACCGACGGAAAGAAGATCTTCGCTGTGGTGGATGTAGATGGGGACGAAGAGCTTGTTGACCCACGCAGCGGCAGATAACGGAATGCGACAATTGACCATGGCAGCGAGGAGGAGCACGGTACGTAGTAATGGTACTGACCAGACACCCTGCATCCGTCGCTTGAAGGAGGCCAAATGTGCTCGCGGCGCTTCATTCATCTGATCCACCATATGTGTGGTAAATGTGTAGTCTAGTATCTTCCTGGCCTGCACGAAGAGTGGTACGTACTCGCCAGCCTCGTACATGCGCGCCTCTTGCTCAGTCTCGTCAAAGTTACTGGGATCCGCTACGCTCTCGTCTTCCATGAAGCCCAGTCCGGGGGCGATGCGTATCCGAGAGTGGTCTCCATCGTCGGGTACTCGTGTCGCATCCTCTGGATATGTGTGAATCCAGCCACAGCTGGCGGCATCGGCGTGTTTGAGCGTCCATGAATAATCAGGGTGATCCCCAAACCCGAACCTTGAAAGCTCACTACCTTGCAGAGACTCCTGCCATTGTATTTGGAAATGTTCGAAACAGGCTTCTAGCCGGGAGATGAAAATGTCTGGCGAGCATTCGCTTTCTAGCTCCATGATCTGCACATCCGATGTAATGTGCACGTGAGGTGAAGAAGCATTTGAAGCCTCGGGTACGCGTTTTCCCATCAGTTTGAGGAAATCGCCGAGCATTGTCGGACTTGGAAGATGTTGGCTTGGTAGCCAGCCGTCAATAGAATCTGTGCAGGTGAGATCAAGCATTGACCGAGTGAACCTGCATGTAAAAGCATGTCCAGATCGTTGAGCTTGCTGATACAGATCCAAATAAATTTCCCCAAATGACATCGATAAAGCATCTTTCTTCGGATATGTATACCATGGAAAAGAGGGCATGGTTGCGAAAACGTAGTCGCGAGGCATGGTAGCGGATCTAGACGATGCTATATTAGCCAGTAGAAACTGAGTCGAGTGGATGTCTTCATCTACGCCACGCTTTGCACTGCGTAGATTGACAACGGTCCCGCCATGAACATAAGCTTTCATGAACTCGACTACGGCAGATTTGCCCTGAGAGCCGGAGAAAGAGTGGGATAGACCCAGAAGAGCTTGCGCGAGAGTCCCGCATTTATCAATAGCGTCGCTGGGCTGTCCTCGCACTGCGAGCGTCTTGGGTTGGTCTGAGCTTTGGTCAACCACCAGTAACAACCAGAATGCTGTGACATACTGTCGCTTCCAACCACAAATTCGATCGTATGAGAGAGCAAGCACTCCTGCAGTGTCCACAGTCTCTGAAGGTAGGACTCGGCACAGAGATAGACATCATGCTCGTGGCTATGATCAAGCCATCTTCCGGCGAACTCGTCAAAGTCTTCGAACCCAGCAACAGCAGCGATGCAGCAGTCATACAATCCATCGCATTCTCTGACTGCAACGGTCTTTCTTGCCATCCTGAAGATATCGGGAATGGCATCCACGATTTCCGAGACTTCAGCTGGATTTCGCTGATCGACAGTCAACGTGTCCATCCAAAAGGCATCGTCACCCACCAAGGTGGGGAGATCGTTTGCGATAAACCGTGCTTTCTCTTCTGATGCTTTCACCTCGTACGGTATAGGTATGCCTTCAATGGAACACCAGGCCCACTCGCCCCAGACGTGCGAGAAAGCGATGTAATCAGTAGATTCTATCGGCGCCTGGAAAAGCTCTAATGTCGCGTTCTTGAAGCGCGCAAATTTGATCGTGGGGGAACCAGTAACGCATTCTGGAACTGTAGGCTCTCCGCTTGTGTTGTGTCGGGCTATGTCTGACTCAAGTGCCCTCGTTGTCCCGTGACCAGAAGCCATGATATGGGATTTATACCGAGAACAAAAGTCAAGAGCGGACGCTATGGACTTGGAGGTGGCGGACGCTGGTTTTATCTGGGGTGTTGGATCGCAAGGCTGGAGATTAGACGCCCCCGCGCCAGTAGCTGTGGCTGAGCAACCTGTCGCATCACCTTACGACCTATAGCGTCAGCCCAGCCTTTTATCCGGATGCTCGCACTCGCTGGACGACGCGGCCAATGGCAGAAGGCGCTGTTTGACGCGTATCAGACAAAGATCGTATGCCTTTCCAATGCATGAAGGCCACAACATGGACTATTTGTTGGTACGAGCAACACGCACTTTGCTGATCGCAGCCTGCATACAAAGCCCGTTTTACGGAATACATGTAACCCTTACACACCCTCCGTCTGGTGGCTGGTTTGGCCCCCCAACGTGATGCCTGACTAGTGAGCGGATGTCACAACTGTCGTTCGTGAATCTATTAAGATGACAAACGACAACTGTGACATCCATCCACTCCACAGGCATCATGTTGAGGACCAAATGAACTATCTACACGGTGTAGACTTGGTATCTACAAGGATCAGGTCCTTTCGAAGGTCGGCTCGTGGGGTTACGGGAGGATTTGGCCATCGAAAAGCTGAGACGGGTGTTGTGGAGTCTCAGCGACAGTATGCTCTGGGTGGGAGCGCTTTCGGTGTGAATGAAAACCATGAGTGCGAGAGACCGTGATTTGCCTGGGTATTGTTCTTTGGAACGAAGATGGAGGCACTCTTGCGATGAGCGCGCTCAATCACAACATGGGCACATCGGTGACCAAGCCCTCCGCCGACTCCGATTCTGCGTCTTAGTCTGAGTACGCTTCTGAGTCCGCTCAAGCTGTCGAATAGCGGCCCCCAATTAGGTTTTGTCCTTGGGAATACTCGTTTGGGTTTTGAGCCACCAGATGTACTGAGAGGGTACTTCCGCCACAGTCTTTCCTTCATGCTTGCCGAACGTAAATCTGTATTCTCCCTTGCGCGGAGTCCCGATGGGTGGGTGGTGGCGTTCGTACTCTGCAACTCCTGCGGCCAGTGTCTCGTTTGTCTCGGTGAAACCCTTGCTCTTCAGGAAGGCCATGTAGTCGGGAGGGACTTCGGCGATGGTTTTGCCTTCGTGCTTGCCGAAGTCGAAACGGTATGGTTGTTTGCGGGGTGGAGGTTGAGAGGAGGGAGGCTGCGGTGCAGGTTGCGAGGCAGAGAGTTGCGGTGCGGGAGGTTGCGAACTATTCGGCATGTCGTCCTTGCAGAGGGAGTAATGGCTAGGCGCAGTAGAAGGTGGCGGCTGAGTCTGCTGCGACTGACTTGCCATGGAAATCTGGCTAGATGCAGGCGGTTCAGATGATGGCGGTGGTAGAGTCTGCGATGAAGTCTGACTCGGCGCCATAGGCTCCATAGCGACTGGAGGCAGATCCTTCTGCATCAAGCCGAGCGCTTCAGCCAAACCAGGCAAAGTAGCTAACTTATCTTCGCTCGCACCCAGATAGTAGAGGTAGTCCTCTGGAACCTCGAGCAGAGTCTTGCCTTTGTATTCGCCGAAAGGAAGGACGTATAGAGGTGCATCAGGCGATTTCTGAGGTGCCGTGGGCTGTGACGAAGGAGGTGGTTGCTGTGCGACCAGCCCTGGCGACGGCGAACGAGATGGCGATGGAGGATTTGTGTATCTAGAGACATGCGAGCTCGATAGCACAGGTTGTGACGACGGAGGAGGAGCCTGGTAGACTTGAGACGACGGTGTAGCTTGTGTCTGCGACGACATCGACATCTGCGACGCTTGCGATTGCGGTTGCGACGATGCCGTGCGCCTCCCCGCCTTCTCATCTTCCCATTCTTTCAGCGCATCCGTGAACTCAACCGGCCTACTCGGTATGGGATTCCTAATCAACCACCTCACATAGGAGTCTGGTATCTCCGCAAGCGTCTTGCCCTCGTGTTTTCCAAACGTCATGCGATATGGCTCGTCATCGAACGAGGGCGGCGGCGTTGAGCCATCTCGAACCCACCACTGCTGTGATGAAGCTGGGAGCTGGGGAGCTTTCACGGGCGATCCGTTGTACGATGACGGCGGCGTTGAAGCAGCTTGGTGCCATTGTTGAAGAGTAATTCCATCGGATTTATCGTGGGATGACGGCGGCGTAGGAGCTGTATTGGTATGAAGTGGCTTTAGCGCAGGTCGTGGGATTTGCGCGGATGAAGGGGGAGCTTGCTGCGACGAAACAATCTCATCGACGACGTCTGCGACGTCGGAGTCAATGTCTGATCCGTAGTCGGATGACATTGTGCGCATGCGATATCTAGATTAAGAAAATAACTGGGTGTAGTACGATCGTTCGGATGGGTGGGTTGGT
This sequence comes from Alternaria ethzedia, assembly GCF_023757985.1. NCBI lineage: Eukaryota > Fungi > Ascomycota > Dothideomycetes > Pleosporales > Pleosporaceae > Alternaria > Alternaria ethzedia. The sequence continues at coordinate 81,211 of NW_026056242.1, forward strand.
GGGTTGGTGGACTGATGACGTTGGGCTGCAGCAGCAAACGTGTGGGCAGGTGGAGTTTCGGGATGACGGAAGGAGCTTCAACGGTTCAGGGTGGTGCACGGATACACAACTGGTTTAGATCCCGCTGCCACTCAAAATTTAGCAACACGATGTTTAGGAACAAAATCTTTTTATTAACATAATTTCGAAAACATTAATTCCAGGCCTCTCTGTATAGAAACAATGTCCTCCGCAGTTCACCCAAACGCCCTTCCCCTACCCCAATTCACTCCCGATTCACTCTCTTCATACCGGCGCCCGTTCACACTCCCTAACCTCTCAAGCCACAGCGACCTTCTCCGTCTGACTAATAATGTACCACGCGTGAATGACACCAGGGATCCAGCCGAGGATGCAGAGCGCGATGTTGATGAAGAGATCAGCGGCGCAACCACGCCTCATGGCGACGGGGAGGAAGGGGATCCATATTGCGAGGAAGTAGAGGAGGACTGTTGACTGTATTGAGAGTTCAGTAGGGGGAAGGGAGAGAGGGATGAAGAAGGGGAAGGGGATGGGGATGGGGATGGGGAGACTGACTGTGCTTGATGGCATCGTGTGTGTGTGATTGATCCGCGTTGATGTGGTAGGTTATCGTGCTTCTTTCTCGTGAAGATACTCTCGTGGTTGTCGTAGGTTTGGAGACTGAAGGTGTGGCTGTTCTGTGGCTGAACAAAAAAGTGGGCGAACCCTTCCAAGCTTATATCTTTATGTATTCCCCTGCCACCAACTCAAAGCAGCTTACGACGCAGACAAGGACCGAATGCAGGGCGCCAGTGCCTTTCTCATTCATGCCATTGGTCTACAAGGCCGCAACAACCGCTTACCAAGATTTTCTTCCTGGAGTGGCCAGCGAATGAGACAGCCATGCGCCACAGTGACGATGCATGCTGTGGCGCAGGTATCAGTAAGAAGGCCGTGCGTTGTGGTGTTGAGGCTAGACTGGGTGACAGGCTTCCGAAAAGTGCCGGTAGCCGTGCTAGCCGCGTATGCAGGGGAGGGTAGTCTTGCTGTTCGATCGCGATACTCAACCGTGGATATTGCGACAATTTGTTAGGACGGGTTCCACCTCTTTATGCATGCTGTCTACATGTGAAGCGCAGTGAAAGAAACTCGGTGGCCGAACAAAGTAATAGGGGTAGGAAGTTCCTGACTAGACGAACAGTTCGCGATGTTACTGTAACGGTGTTGGGAACATGTCAAGGTTACGCTTAAGACTCTGTTGTAACGGTGTGTATGATGACATAGCCACTTGACATACGACTGTTGACCCCGATGCGCATCAATTTGAAGACGACACAGCGGCGTATATAAGAAGGCGAGCTATTAGTGGTTAAGTAGCAACATCAATACTTCGGCGTTGTGCTGGTGTAGAGAGGAGAATAATGAGTCTTGAACGTAGTGCTCGAGATCTTAGATAGCAGCTTATGTTACAACTAACGTATTAGACTTGTTAACTTATGCGAATTGGACAATTTTACAAGACTGGAGACATTCACGATAGTGTGTTTTGTGTTAGTTTTGTACTTTGGTGATGTGTGTAACAGGACGCATCAAGTATGTCTTTAAACGGATTTTGACGTCCAATATACCATAATCCCATTAGGTACGACTATGTAAGCTGTCTTTAGCCCAAACGAACAGTCCTTCTTTCCTTCAAGCGAAAACAAAGCGGACGAGGTTTTATAGGAACAGACAGGCCCTGGTCTGCGGGTAATTCGCTAGATTCATATCTTATCACCATATGTCCAACTCGTTCGTAATGATCCTCTTTCTCATGAACGATCATGACAAAGGTATCATTAACATCAAGGAAACCATCGGATGGGAGAACTTCGCATCTGCCTAACACGATACCTAACAGACTACCTTGTTGAAAATTTGGCGCGTAGCTGTGCTGTGTAGCAGAGTCTTTGGCGTACTGCTGGTACAAGGAAACCATGGGAATTCGGAGAGTTGTCTCATCGTCATGGAATGCAGCAACATACCCGGAGTAATACCTAGTCCATCGATATGCTTCGCACATAAGGATCCAGTGATTCGTTTCGTCGGGAGAGTACTGAATATCGATGGGTATTGTCCATGCTTCGATGTGGATAAATCTGTTGGAGGACCCAGGTATGCCCACATCTAAAGACGCATCGCTTTGCTCATCCATGTCTGAAAGTGATCCATCATGGTTTTCTACGAATACCTTTAATGGTCTTTCGTTTTCAAGATTCAGCCCTCTCCAACATGGTTCAGTTTCGTAATTGATCGGCAAATTCCATCCAGCCCAACTCCACGTAGGAAACATGGAACGCCTCCTACCTGATGCTGTGTTGCACCAGGAGAGTCCGGCAGCGAAAGCCTCGCTTCTACTAAACTTTGGATGGTACCAATTTCCCTTCCACCCTTCAGGCTCTGATGGCATCATGGGAATACCCAAGTACTGATGGACGGGAAACTTCTTTTTCCTGAAGCTATGGAACACTCCCTCAAATGCGCGTATAGCATCAGAGTCGACAGATAGCTCTCTCCCACAGAAATCCGTCAGACGAGAGCAGATCTTCCAGGGACTATACTCTTCGTAGTCGTTGTGATAGTCGAAGACTCCTGGATTCTCAGCGCTGAGACCTTGGTCCGGCTTGATAGCAAGTATCTCAAAAGAAAGGCCAGCTCGACACTCACAGTACACTTGTTGCTCTGTAAAAACGATGCGTCGGGGTGAAAAAAAGCTTTCTTGATAGGTCCATGCTCGACGCATCCATTTAGAGGCCCTGATGAGCGTCCGCGGGTCTGGCAGAGTTGATACAAGACATATACCTCCAATCCAGGCACTTGGTTGAGGAGTTCTCGGGGTAGCGCTAACGCCAGGTAGGCCGAAGTGTGGATCAGTGCCTGCTGCAGCGACTATAGTCACGTACGCGTTTTGATATATGAGATCCATTTGCTGTATCTGGATTTGTCGCTCAGCATCATTGTCTTGGTCGATGCAATATCTGTCGATCCAAATATATCGAAGACCCAGCGATTTGCTGACTTTCAAGGCATCTTCGATAGTGCGTGGTAGGATTGTGGGAAGTTCGCCGTGAACACACCGATCTTCGCCAGGTCTGCTCGTACCCCACACATAACTGAGTGCAGAATACTCGTACATCGGTAATGCCGGTACGATCCGTCGCTGCTCGCAGTCGATCAACCTCAGCTCTTTTAGACTCGAACTCGATGATTCAACCTGGGTGCACTTCTTTGTATGATATGGACTTGTGCCACAATTCCTGATCCAATCTCGAATATTGTCGAAGTCGATAGAAATTGCATCGATAGATCGCGCTATCAGTGCATGGCGCAGAAATGTTTTTGATGCGCTTGATGGTGCAATGAAGCCGCCCGTGGCTGAATCCCCAAACGTTTCTGTCATCATGTAATTCCCGTAGTCAACAGGGGATCCAAGGTTATCTCGAGCTACAGCCAGCAAGTTTCCATCTCCAAAGTCGTAGGAAAGAGGAGGCCCTATGCAGTACAGAGCGTAGTCCTTGATTTCAGGGCTACCTTGTTTCCTCATCGCATGGAAAAGGCGACATAGTGAGCATGACGAAAGCTCAGCTTCTACTCCGAGCTCTCCGAGAAACATCAATCTTTTCCACCATGATCTTCCCAGTTCAACGAAAAGGCTCTCAACGTCAATGGAAGAACATCGGGAACAAAGGTTACTCGATTCTTGACACACTGTTTTGTCACGTGTGCTGGGTGTGGCTCCATGGCTTAGATAGGCGACGACCAACCGTTCTAGCTCTTTAGAAAACCACTCAGATGCATACAGATCTTGTGCTCGCTCCATCTCGTGGTGGGACACTCGGGGGACGATTGGGACGGACGATGACCGGAAGGTGGCACCTGTCTCGTTAACTTCGCGGCCTCGGTGTTGCGACGCACTGAAACTGTGGAATAGACTTACCTGCTGTCCATTCCCTTGCTTGATCCGCTATTGCCAGTGATGGGAGGGGGATGGTGAGAGGTGCGGGGCAGAAGTGCTCTCAAGGCTGCTGCCTGCTGAATACCTCCAGGGCTGCGCCTGCCAGCTGACAAGCGAAGTTTAAGTAAGCACATGCACGCTGCAGTCAGTGGCTTGCTTAGGCAACTGCTGTGATTACTACGATTACTTCTACAATCATTCCTACATCTCATATTCTTACAATGAGCTGTCTACATATCAACTGCAGTCCAGCAAACAGCTCATCAGACACTGTGGCAAGAATAGCGTGGGTTTGCAAAGTCGCACTTGCTGGTTGAGCTACTTTTTCTAGATGGGCAGTCGCAAAGTCGTCGACACTGGATTCAACCTGCCCAGGACGTACTACCAGTGGTTCCAAGAGGTACCTCCCACTCAACCAGAGTATATACCCGAGTTTGAAGGTGGCTGGTTCCACACTTGCTACGTGAGCTTCTTTGTTCAAACGGGCAGTCGCGAAGTCGCACTTGCTAGATGAGCAACTTGACTAAACGGGCAGTCGCAATACTTTCGGGAACCAGTCATAAAAGACGCGACAGCAGCACATCGGACCCTTCAACAGCGAAGTATGCAACGGGATACGCATGCGACACAAGTCTATCGAGTCGAGGCTGACAATACGGTGAGTGCATCGATACAAACTCTAGCCGGTCAGGTAGCAACATCGAAACTTCCAAACTTCGGCGACGATGACGTAGATAACCAGATGTGGACGGTGAGGCTCTGTTGTTACAAAGCATAACAAGGATGAACGCTGTACCATAGGAAATGACAACGGGGACTAAAAAAGACACGATGAGCGGTGTGGGTGGTTGGTGGGTGAGAAGCGGTGACGAACTTTACAAACATTAGGCATACAGGCAGTGGTGAACAGGGATATCTCGGCTTCGAATTTCTGATCTATTCTAGTCGATAGCCGCGCCTTACAAACAAGGTCATTGTCGCCTGGGGGGGATGGAAATATTTTGAACTATCCTAGGTGTTGTCGTGGGCGAGATGAGGTGGAAGGGGGGGGTATGATTGTAGGGGTTGTGTTGATTGAGTAGTGAAACTAAATGGGCTGAGCGGGATGGGGGGTTGTAGTGGAACGCTAAAAATGCCGGTACTAGAAGTCATGTCTTTCTTTGTAGACAGACGGAACGAAGAGGAAGGAGATGGGCTATATAGTAATAACATAAGACATTCGGCATCATCGTGTCGCATTATCATGAAGAAGGGGATCTGACGGACCAAAAAAAGCAAAGACAAATTTGTTGGAATCAGGGAAAATGGAAAAGGAACGCTGGAATCATAATAAACAAACAAACAAACTTTGCGGTTCCCCGGCTATTGGGGTTGCGCGGCTCCGTCTTTTACCATTCGCTTCCGAAAGGCTTTGGCTTTGCTCGCTTGGTTCTTGCTCGCTTGTGCATCCAGATGACTTGCGGCGGTGAAGGCTTCGACGACGGCCATGGCGTTGGCCTCTTCTTCCTCGTTGAATGTGATGAGGTCGAGGAATTGGCGGAGGACGATGGAGCCGAGCTTGGCATGTGCTTGCTCGACGTAGTCGGTGTTGACAGTGTCGGCTGATGTTCGCGCGAGGACACTCCAGCCGTCGGGCTTGAGGGATGCTTGCCGTGCTAACAAGCGCTCACTTGACGCCAACAGGATGAATGCCCTTATGACCGCTTCTTTGTTTGTGATGTTGTTCTCGGGTGATACGTCGAGCACCTCTAGGAAGTCGTCGAGGGATGCGGTGCCGATGAATGTGTGGCGGTGCTTGTACTCCAAGTCCCGCTCTTGCTGGATAGCCGAGGTGGGCCCGGTCTTCTTTGGCAGCTTCTTGGGGGTGGATGGGTGGAGGGAGCGGGTGGTCGGGCTGTGGTGGCGGGGGTTCTGGTCCTGCGCGTTGGCGGCTTTGATGGGGAGGCCGAGGGAGATGCGGCGTTGGTGGGTGTTGGCGGGGCGCTGCGGCTTGGATGTGTTGGCCTGGAGCTGGAGCAGGCCTTCGTTGGTCTTGGCTCGGAGGGGAAGCGACCGCGATGCCCGTTGCGCACTTGCGAGTCGTGATTCGATGGTGGGGGTGGAGGGTGTGCGGAGGTGAGAAGGGCGGCGCTTGGTGACGGACACAGCTTCTTCGCTGTCGCCTTTGAGGGACGGCGACTTGGCGAGGTCGTCGTAGGCAAAGTAGTCGGGCGGGCCGTCTTCCTTTATTCGATCCAGCGAGTAGAGGAGCGGCTCTTCGAAGAGGGTGGCGTCGGTGGAGAGGCCCAGGGCGTCGGCCGGGTCAATCGCTCGTGTGCGCGGGCTGGCGCGGGGACTGGCAAACTTCAGGCCGTTGACCTCCGGCGGCATGACCCAGTGCTGGACGCCCTGTTGTTGTCGCATCTCGTGCTTGAGCTTGCCCTCGAGGGCGCTCTCCGTGTCGCTCGCCATGGAGAAGCGGCGCGAAGGGGATCGTGAAGGCGTGCCGGGCTGTTGTTGTGTGTCGTACCCCGCATTGCGCAGAGCGTTGAGGATGGAGCTGTCCCCGCGGTCGAGGTAGAGGAGGCCGGTTCTCCACATGGTCGTGGTCGTCGATGAGGGTTCCTGCTGTGTACGAGTAGCCGACGCAACAGTCACCCTCTAGAGTCTTGTCGGACGCGGACAGGGAGGCGCGATGTGCCGCTGCCCTAGCTTTAGTACTTGTTGACAGCATGCGGGTGATCGAGCTGGCCGGCGCTAGCACCCGCTTCACCGCCATTTTTCTCAATTTGGGACTCCGGTTGAAAAGTCTGTCGCTGCCGTGCCTCTTGCCCCGACGCGGTCTAATGCATGCATCACGATGCAGCAAGCCTTTTTTCACGTCGTACTGCCCAATCACTTCCTTCCTGTCATCGACTTTCGTTGGGCGCTGATTTGCTGTGCAGCCTCAAACATTCCTACACCCTGTACCTGCATCCGATCAGCAGGTTTGAGTGTAGCGTACGTACCCCCAACCATCCCGTATCATCCCGGCAACGGACGAAAGCGTCGAGATCGTGTCCTGCGCGGCTGGCGTGATCGCGAAGCATTCGACGGCATGACGTGGTAGTGGAGTCGGCGTGCTAGCTCCACTCCCGCAAGGCTGAGTATATATCTCCAGAGCGTGGCATGGTCAAGATAGCCGCGGGTGGCATGCACGTTTTGCTGCACTGCCTGCAGCTGCCAGCGCAAAGGGTACTGTCGGCCGTCGGGGTGTGTTCGGACATGTTGAGGTTCAACAGAAGGCGGGGCGGGGTAAACCGCGACGCTAACATCACGTTTGATCAACATTTCATGTTTCAAGGCGGATATCGGAGCGGAGAGAAGATGACCGAAGTCAGCAGAAGGTCCAGTCACGCGTGCAGTGAGAGGGATGAGGGTGTGGACGCCGCGCATGTGCAGCCCGTATGATAAGAAGAGGCTGTCTACTATCCAACCTCCCACCACATGGGGGCTACATCCTGCACATGGGGGCTACAACCTGCACATGGGCAGAGCAGCTGGTGAACGGTACCAGGTTTTTCAGTGCAGTGTGCCAAAATCTGCTGTTGGTGCTGTGGACCCAATCACTACTGGCGGGCTTCGCGCGATAAGACGACACGCACCGCACAACACCATCACTGTTCTCGGCCCTGGCTAGTGTACCTAACAATAAACCTTCTGGATTGTCTTCTGGCCTGTCCTGTTCGTCTTACAGGACTCGACCCCGCAGTGACACAGCTTCGGTTCGCTCGCTTCATGGCCAGCAGTTCGACACCCTGGCCCTCCCACCGTGAGGGTGCCACTATGAGGATGCCGCTATGAGGGTGCTGACAGCGCGCTCTGCACCAGCGATCAAAACACGTCCCTCTCCACTCCACCAATGCACGCAAACCCACCTCCCCACGCCCTCACCGAATCGCATGGTGACGCGTGCCATGCGTGGAGCTCACTTGGCCCTACGTGGAGTCTCGTTTGGTGAAGGCACACCGCTCGGCGATATTACGACTCCGCTTCTCACGCGTGACGTGTTGTTTATGCGCGTCGAGTGGGCAACAACACAGAACTTTCTTTTCCACTCCTCGCAATCACCACAACACTTAAGCGGCGGATGTCTGCGAGTAAAGCGTCTGGAGGGCGTCTGGGTCGAACCGACTTTGACGACATTCCCATGGTTTGGGAGGGCGTTGTGCAGTGTGGAAGCCATGCAGCGTCAACGGCCCGCACCCGCTAGCGAGCCATGTTTTCTTGGCGTAAACAAAGCTGGGCCGCCGAGGAGCGCCCTCCGCAGCCGAATTATTATGAGGCCATTGGCACGCCGTAGATAGTTTGCAACCGTGTTCACAAACCCAATTGCCCTCTGCACAAAGCAAAAATTGATCTCCGCCGCACCCCACCTACACCGCCCCGCTGCCGTTCGCTCCATCTCGAGTCAGTGGAGCTGATGTTTTCTTGCACTGCCTCGTCCGACGACCTCCGCCGGTAGCAATTTCAGCTTCAATCTCCCCACGCAACGATCCCATAGCACCCAAACTCGTCGCCCTCGTGGGCCTACCCAACCATGGACGACGGTCCTCCACCTCCGCCGCCTCCGCATGGCGCAAACCCAAAGACTACAGGCGGCAGCCATGCACCTCCCGACCCCGGCCCAAGCGGCGGCCTGCCACCGGGCAACTACGACATCTTCATCATACCGCCGCACTCTTCAGGAGGCGGCTTCATATACCTTCCTAGCATGGGCGTGCAGCAGAATAGCTTCATTGCAGGTGTGCTCAGCACCATCGCGAGCATCGTGCTGTGGAAGGCCGCTGAGCCTTACATGAAGCAATACTTTCTCATAGTCCGACATGGAGTCACGACTGGTGGCAATGGTGTCATATTGCTTGCGGTCTTGATGTTGGTTGCCGGATGGGCAGTCGGTCAGACACAAGCAGGGGGTCGCTTTAGCAGTGGCGGAGGGGGCTATGGCCGTGGTGGAGCGGGAGCTGGAGCTGGCACACATACACCAGGCGGAAGCTCAAGCTATCAACGAGCACCTCCACCACCGCCTCCAAACGGCGGCTTCCCCGGCAGTCCTCCACCCCACGGCGGATGGGGTGGATACCGCCAATACGGGGCTGGCTCGCCGCCACCACCACCTCAAGACGATGAACCTTCCTTCGACGAAGAGGCCGAGCGAGCCGAAGAGGAGCGGAAACAAGCAGAGGAGAAGGAGAAGCGGCGGAAAGAGAAGGAGGAAAAGAAACGGCAAGAGGACGAGGAACGCAAACAGAAGGAGGAAGAGCGCAGAAAAGCTGAGGAAGCCAAGAAGAAGCAGGAAGAGGAAGAAGCCGAACGCAAGCGCGCCGAAGAGGCAGAGGAGAAGAAGAAACAGGAAGAGGAGCTTAGGAAGAAACAAGAGGCGGATCTCAAGAAGAAGCTCAAGAAGGAGCTCAAGGAGGCCGAGGAGGCTAAGCGGAGGGAGGAAGAAGAAGAGCGCAAGCGTGCTGAAGAAGCCAAACGACAGGCCGAAGAAGAGGCTCGACGGCAGCGTGAAGCTGAAGAGCAGAGGCTAGCCGAAGAAGAGAGGAAGAAACGTGAAGCTGAAGCACAGAGACTTGCCGAAGAGGAGAAGAAACGCCAAGAAGAAGCTGAGCGTCTACGCATCGCAGAAGAGGAACGCAAGGCCGAAGAAGAGCGCAAACTCGCTGAAGAGGCTCGGATACGCGCGGAAGAGGAGAAGAAGAAGAAGGATGAAGAGGACCGTAGACGAGCCTGGGAAGAACTCAAGCGCGCAGAAGAGGCCCGACAGAAGAAGGAGGCCGAAGAAAAGGCCAAGGCAGAGGCAGCCAAAGCCGCCAAAGCCAAAGCCGAAAAGGAGAAGTGGGAGCAGATGCGGAAGCGTGAGCGTGAGCAACGCGAACGTGAAGCCCGCGAGCGCCTCGCTAAAGAGAAAGCCCGCAAAGCACAAGAAGCCATTGAGAAAGAGAAAGCCGAACGAGAAGCTCGCGAGGCTGAGGTGCGTGCAGCAGTCGAGAAGGAGATACGTGAGAAGCTCGAAGCCGAACAACGCGCCAAAGCCGCCGAGGAGGCCGCCAGAAAGGCTGAAGCAGAGAAGATTGCAGCTGAAGAGGCAGCCGCCAAAGCGAAGGCAGAAGCAGAGGCTGCTCTTGCGAAAGCAAAGACAGATGCTGAGCGCGCTGAACGCCTCAAAGCAGCTCGTGAGCGAGCTCAAAAGGATCGCGAAGCCCGCGAAGCAAAACTTAAGGCAGAAGCTGAACGCATCAAGGCCGAAGCCGCTACCGCAGCAGCCACAGCCGCAGTTCCTGACCTTACTGCCCGTCGCTCAACTACGTATGGTAATGTTGGTGGAGGTGAACGTCTCGATCCATATGCTGGAGCAAGGAGTACACCACCACCTGCTGCGTCCGTTACTTCCACCCACTCCTCCCCCATCAAAGCCACCGTCACACCCAAGAAACCCTACGAACGACCAACCGCCGCATCCTACCTCGGCTCCGAATCCGACGCCGCGTCTTTCGTTCCACCCCGTACTGCCACGGGACCTGCCCGCAGCACAGCAACGCGCTCTCATGTCTCATCTGCGTACTCTGAGTCCTCCTACGCGCCCTCACAGTCTACAACTCGCACATCGCCGCCTGCGTCGAGAAGTGGACCGTATGCGACGGCCGACCCGAACAAGATCGTTATCAAAGCGGTGTATCTGTTCAATGATCTGTTTCCTAAGCCAGTCGCGCAGTTGGTCAGTAATGTAGGCAAAGTAACAGACGGCTTGATCCTCAAGATTCAATCTGAGGGATTGTTCATCGATGATGATGTCCGGGGCATTCCGCAGCGCGAGTGGGATGTCAAGGCTTGGACGCTGAAGATGGTTGAGGTATGTCGTTCCCCTACAACATCCTTGCTCTCATACTAACATATCCGACAGACAGGCAAACAACCCACCAAAAACCTGCACATCCTCCGCGCTTCGGTCCGCGATGCCGACGGCAAGAAATACGTCTTCCTGATTGACGAAACCGAGAGCTGGAAACTGGCGCTTGGGTTGCAGAGACTGAGGAAGGGAAGTCAGGTGAGGAGTTTGCAGAGCGCGCAGATGGCGCCGAATGAGATGGCGAGGGTGTTGAATGCTGTGCCGCCTATTGCTTTGTAAATCATAAGATAAGCAATGGGAGAGGACGAGACAGGGGGATGGAAGGAGGGGGAGTGTTGATAAGATGGTCAGTATGGGTGGTGGATTTGGATACCCACTTTCGTTCCGCATAAAGCATCAGCGGTGGAGTTGTTGTTGTTTGTTTAGCAACGCATTGTTACGAGCGCATCTTTGTACTCTTCTTTCTTTCGTTGTATATGCATCTTTGGGAAGTGGGAAAGAGGAGAGACGAAGTGGAAGTATATATCACAACTTACATATTGGCGCTCGCTAGGGGAGGTGTTTAGAGATGGGTGTTTTGGGTGTATGTAGGATGGGGCAATGGATACATGGATGTATGGCATGTGTCGTGATCTTGGTGTTTGGATTCATTAAGATGAATATATAAGCCGTTGGGTATCATCAAGAAGGTGTCCAAGTCTGGTATAGCCCTCTACCAGTATCAAAAAGGTCGTAAAATAAGAGTGAATGCAACATATCCTCGGCCTGGGGTTTGGATTCATGTGTGTGTGTATCATCCTGTTCTGGACTATCTCGTTAGTGTCAGGCGTCGGCGTGAACTCCGCCAAATTGTATCAAAGTAATAGTATATTTTGATGACAGAGAATATCTCCATTGTAGATATCATCATGCCCCAACCTCAAATTCCACTCCGCCCTTCCCTCACATTCTCGTAAAACAATAACCACGCAACAAGGCTTCCGTAGCGACTACACAGACTCCCTCCCACAAGGCGCCTGCCTCGATTCCTCCTTCCTCCTTCCTCCTTCCTCCTTCACCCAAACCCCATCCCTCTCTCCATCCTTCCAACCCCTCCAACTCTATTTCCCAAACCCATTCTCCTTTGTACATCCCGCACACCCACTAATCTTCCCATTGATAACATTAAAAGTGCCTCCATCGCCCGTGTTGCAACCAATGACGTCTGGATCGTTTGATGCTGTGCAGAATGTTCCCTTGGGGACTCTGACGCCTGGGTCGACCGGGCTGCCGGGTGCGGGATTGGATCCGCGTTGTGGTGTTGGATGTGGTGTTGGGGAAGCGATGACAGCAGTGGCCACCAGGGCGAAGACTGTGATGAGGGAGGTTGAGCGCATGATGGTTGAGGGCGTTTGGGTTGGGTTGGGTTGGTGGGATGTTTGTGTGATGGTTGTGTGGTGCGACTTCCGGAGTCGTTGGTGTATGGTGTTAAGAGGATGGTAGAAATGGAGACAGTGGTGGTGATGATACTTCCTTCACTGTGGATGGAAGGCCATCTATATATGCCCTGCGAAGACGTCCTCCTGATCCTCACACCCCAGCTTCACTTTCCAAACGTCGCATCACCCTATCTCGCTAGTCCAAAGGTAGAAAAAGCGATTACACGAACAAATCGCCATGTTAGGCATCATGTCCGTCGTCCGCTCTCCTTCTCACTTCGCGCGTTTCAGTCTACGATGTTTCGGGGTATAGAGACTTGGCTTCCACTCGCACGAGCCCATGGACATACAGTAACACTGTAGATTAGGCTAATATGGGTAGAGTGATGCCGTATAGCCACGGATTGCTGTGACTCCGGGGTAGCGCCGTGGAAAGAGCTGCCCAGCTCCCAAAGAGCCTTCAGATCGCAAAACATGAGGATATATTGCCAGACATTTCCATGACTGATACATACGACCATAGGATCATGAAAATTAGGCTTCCCGTCCGCTCAGCCATATACAAGCATGATACCGGCGGATTAGTAGTTAGGTGGGTGACCACTAGCGAATCCCCGCTGTTGTATGTTTTTGCCTTCTTTTTTGCTCTTTTTTGGTGACCTGGCTGGGAAATGGCGTGGGTGTGGAGGACGTAGAGGGGAAGAGGCGAGGGGGAGTGCGGGGGCTGGGAAGGGTTGACGGTGGTGTGGTGTGTGTTATCTATGAAGGGAGCTCGGGTGCAGTTTGTAATGTCATGATTTTATTTTGCTCTCCAGATTGTCAGCAGGATAATCGTGTCGGGACCCATTGTAGAATAGTGTCGAATAACACTCTTCTCTCCCTTCTCGCCCACTCTCTTGACATTCCAGTAGCCCGTATCACCATCTCTCGCACTCATCATATTCGTCCTCGTTCTCCAAGCCGGAAGGTCCATCACGAAGTGCCTCGTAAGCAGAACACTGAACGCGTTAGCGTCCACATCGACAACGACAATACCGGGACTCGATAGCAGTAGGCAGCGGAAGACTCACTCAGACCAGCCTACTTGGCATCCTGACCAATGCTCAGCTTGATAGACACATCCAGACCAACAGAGAAGCAGGTCTTGTCGCCGTAGATCGGGAGAAGAGTGAAACCGCCGCCGCAATCGGGCTTGGGGTAGGTGTTCACTATGACAACCAACGTTAGCCCACTCCAGTTAAGAGTGAGAGGTATAGAGACGTACGAGCGTTATACTTGATATCCCCATCCTTGCCCACAACCCTGACACTCTTCACCCCATCAGAAAGCCCATAGCAGATATTTGGATCAATCCAGAGGAACTCGTAGGCGCCGCCGCATTCGGCTTCTTTGAAAGTTTGGGCGCGGACTTGGGTTTGGACGCTAGGGTCGGCGGTGGTGGTGGGACTGGGTATGGGCGTGGCGCTGGTCGCGGCGCTTCCCAGGAGGGCGCATAGGAGAATAGTGGTGAGCATGGTGGCGAACATGTTGGTGGGGAGATTTTTGGCGGTGTTTGGTGGGTTTGGGTTGTAGATGCGGGGAGGGAAGGTGGTGTTCGTGTGATGTGTGAGATGGGTTGGTTTGGTGGGTGGGTGAAGTGAGTGATTGACGTGCGTGCGATGGTCTGGTTTGGTGTGTGAGTGGAGTGAGAGTGAGTGAGTGCGTCTGGTTTGTTCTGCTTGAACAACCCGAAAAGCATTGACAAAGGAGGGAGAACAGGATAAAGGGCGAGCGAGCTGTTTACAACGCCAGCTTACCGTCCTCGAAAGCTGAGCAAGTTACGTGGTTATCTGATGCAAACGCGCTGAGGTGGAAGAGTCCGGGGAAGCGACGCCCGACCGCGCGTCCTTAGGCGAAGGCACTCGGTGAGGTAGTCGCGACCCTAGCTGCGGGGTTGATATCGTGGGGAAGTCGCGATTGCAGTGATTGCGGAGAAGGCGTGGTTGGCTGGTACTCAGGGTACAAACGCACGATAGAGGGGGATGTGGATCACTGGCGTTGTGGTAATTGGAGGGACGATAATCAGAGGCATGGATTTACTAATAGAGTAAGAGAGATCTGTCAGGCCGGCGGCGGTGAAAGTGATGTTGAAGGAAGGGAGTGGGGAAGAGATGAAGTGAGGTGAGTGGGGAGATTTGGTCACAGTCACACAGTGGAGGGATTGTGTGTACCAGACGGGTAGCGGCAGAGGCACTGAGCAACGAGGAGTAGGACAACCAGAAAGATGTTGCACGAAAGTGCTGGATCAATCAACCTCTCCGGAGCCGTGAGTTGAACACTGTGGTATGAGGTATGGAGGAGGTTTAATGATTGACATCATGCTCGTGGGATGTGCGATGGGCGTGAAGACTGAGATACAAGGAAACGCGAAGAGACGGAGCGCTGGTTTTGCATAGTCAACTTGTAGAGTCAGTGACGGAACGTTTGGAGGAGTAAGGTTGCGCCCAGCTTCTTCATCAACGGAGCACACTCCACACATTCTGGTGTCCAACACAACTCATAAACATCGTGTATTGAACAATAGAGAGATAAACTCCCTAGAAAGATGGTATCCTCGCTTCCAAATGCAATCATGACCATACCCACCTTTAGAACACTTCACTCTCCGACGACTCAGCAGACTGTGCAGTAACAACTCGAGTGGGCTCTGAGACGAACATAAAAGAGCCTGAAAGATTGGCAATGGGCACCGCACACGGTGTATACTTCACAGGCTTTGCGGATACGAGGAGATTGGAAGGTCCAGTACTTTCAGCGTGTTCTGTAGGTCCATCGAGCCCCGCAGATCGACGAGTCTTCGTACGTTTGGCCGCTTCCAATAACATATGCGCAGCGGAGATAATGTTGTCAAGCTGCACGTCTGAACTGGCTGTCGGAGCATCAGAAAGAGTACTGACGCTCGGCTAGAACGTCTCCTCCTCCGCACCCTCGCCCTCAGCCTCTGGTGGGATCTCGAAACCCTCTTCGGTGGAGTAGAGAATGTTTTGAATCTGCTTGAGCAGCCCCTCATCCTTCTCGAGCTCGGGGTCGGCCTCCATTGCTTGCTGAATCAGCAGCTCGATGTCGCGCAGCTTGCTGAAGTAAAAGTCCCTCTCGCGCTCGAGGCCCGTGACAGTCTCCTTGAGGGCACTGTTTTCCTCGCGCAGAGCGGCGCTGGCGGCTCCTCCCCCAGAGGCAAGCGGTGTGCGTGTCCTAGGCGCAGCCGTGTTGCTAGCAGCTGGTGCTCGTCGGGCAGTCGATGCTGCGGCGCGGGGTGCAGGTGTGGCTCCGGTCGCGACGCCGCCCTGACCCTTGCGACGGGCAACGGGGTCGTACTCGTGGCCGGGGAAATGCTGGTCCCAGTACTGCTTGACGAATTGGAGGAACTCGAGGTTGTCCTGCATCTTGCACTTTACGAGCGACTCGACGCGGATGGGCTTGTCGACATGGTGCTTGGCGAACGTGTCTGGATTGTTAGCGGAGAATTTGGACGGTGAGAAGGGAGACGTACTCTGTAATACCTTGAAATTCTGCAGGTATGCATACTCAGTGTTCGCATTGAACTTGACTCGCGACATAGGCACATCGTCTGCACGCTGTTAGTCTTAATCTCATCCGCGCCTAGCTGAGGTGGAGGACTTACAGAATATGCTGTCGAAGACTTGGCACAGCGCTGCTCTGTCCGCCATGTCAGTACACGTCCTCACTCCTCAGGGCCAGGGGTGCCCCTCTATCCTCGGCGCGCGCAACGTACCCGGTACCGCATTGTTCGACTTTGGTGATGTTGAGCTGGAGGAGGTTGTTCAACCAGGCGACGAGTTCTTGTCTGTTCACGTGTTGCGGTCAGCGTGTGGTCGTGGTGAAGGTGTCTGCGCAGATGGCCGCAGCCTAACCCCTCGGGCCTGGTGCCTACCTTGATTCTCCCATGGCGGCTATCTATGTGCAGGCGTCTAAGGGTTTGTTTTGGGCGATCAGCGACGAGATAAAAGCATGCAGCCCGAAGTGTCCGTGGTGAAGGGGTGGCGTTGCAGGCGGTGGGCGTGAGTGCTGTTATTTGTTGATGCGCCGTCGAGTCGGGGAGTTGACAATTTGGGCGCCGCTGCCCCACGCTGGAGATTTTAGCGTCAGGTCATGGCGCTAGCGTCACGTGCGATCATCTCCACTGGTCGCCATTGCCCTACGAAGCATCCAGAACTGAACTTCATCATGCATTCGTGGATGGTAGTTCCGTGATGCGGTCCTTGAATACACAGATTCACACCTTGCTGTTCTCTGACATTGTCACCACCTACCCAGCAAACTCCCTCCCAACCATACCAACTGCTGTGCCCCTATCCGCCCTCACCGCTTCAAAAGCCTTGACAACCGCCGGGAACCACACATTGGCCATCTTGACATCCCCGCTATCATTCGGATGTATCCCATCCCTCAAGTCCGCCGTTCCACTGAAACCCGCATACTGGTCCACAACCCAGATGGGGCTTTCCGTCGTATTGAGACCCTGAGCCCAAGGAATGATTGCGCGATTCAGGTCTTGGATCTTGGTGTTGTAGCTGCCAAAGCCCATGGGGATGATTTGCGCGACCTAAGTAGGTGAGTGAGTATGCGATTGGTATGTCACGAGACCACCCAAGGTCACTCGCGAAAAGTCTTCAGGCTCGAGTGCGAAGCCTAGAAGTATGCGACGGAGATGGCGCTTATACAACAGCGCAACCTCACTCCGATACACAGGCAAGTACATAAAAGAAAAAACTCACCACAATCTTCATCCTCGGATTCGCCCCCCTCATACTCCCCACTAAAGTCCCAAACGCCTTAATAATATCCCCCACCGCCTTATTCTGCTGCACAATATCATTCGTACCCAAATGCATCGTAATCACATCGGCAGGATTCGTCTTCAGCCACCCATCCAACTGCCCTTTATTCGCAATGTCGATAGCGAGGAAACCAGAGTGGCCTTCGTTGTCGCGGTCGTAGGACGTGTCCGCGCAGTTGTTTTCGGTTTTGCCGCTGCCGACAAAGTTTACGGTGGAGGAGTTGAAGGGCGTGGTTTGGAGGCGCTGCCAGAGCTTGGAGCGCCAGCAGATTATTTCGGTTATGGAGTCGCCGAAGGGCAGGTAGCGGATTGGGGGGTTGGTGGTTTGGGCGGATGCGAACGTGAGGAGGGTGGTGAGGGAAAGGAGGGTGTGGAGTAACATTGTGGTGGTCGCGATGTTGTAGAGGTACCTGTCTATGTGCGAAGCTATGGTTATGCTTCGGTTACGTTTCGGTGTGAGGACCAAGGAGCCGGCCGTCTTAAGTTGTCTTCATGCTGTGCACCTGGCGACATCTCATCTATCGCACGGTACGCCATCTCTCAGCACATATGAGGATGACGCCTAGGGTACTTTGGACGCAAATTATGACTGCGGAGAGAAGGAACTCTCTGGTGATGTGGGCGACCTTTGGTGTGCCTGGGTGTTACTATACCGATGGCTAAATGCAGCTGCCGGATGATCGCTAATATACGTACAACATGCAGCTCGGAGAAAAGGCAAGAATGCGGGGAACATATAGCAGACTACCCAGTCTGGTCTGGACACATCAGGTGCATCGCGTACAATGATCTCTGGTGTTCAGGTGTTATGCGATCTCGTCGAGCGGCTCTGGTTTTCGGCATCCATCTAATAAGTTCAAAGTGAAAGTCAATAGCACGTGCGGAAGATACTCCGAAACTCAAAGGGTCTTTTTCCAGAGGGACAGGTACCCGCTAGCCCTGATGGTAGCATGGACGAAAATGTCAGAACTGAAGAAGTAGGTACATGCGACAACTGGGAGAGTTGGCCAAAGCATAACGCTCGAATCTCGACGGAAGGAGAACTGCTCACCGCCTCTGACTTTCTCAAAGAATCAAATCGCCGAGCCTGGTATTCAGAAGGAGAAGGTGGAGTGCTCGTTGATGAAATTCGACCGTGGCGTAGATGAAGACACGCCGTCACGCCGAGCGATATGCGGTGACCACAACGACGCATAGAGATGTACCTTCCTCATATCGACCATGACTAAGGAAGTCCCAATCATGACTGTACAACACTTTGACGATGTACGAGGAGATGAACTACCCGCCATGAGCTTCCACCAACCACAGCCTTCTAGTTGTCAGCCTAGCTCTTCTTCTGGCAGCTTCACCCCCAATACACTCTAAGCCTGAGGCGCAGCAATGTGAATTTGGAATCGCAGGCATCGTATGATGCTCATTGCTCGCTACCGCTACCGCCGGATGTTACTCCTTAGCGGACGGTAATACCCCAGATTTCTGCTCGGCCCTTTCCCGACCGACATACGCTGCCGGGGTGTTGATTGGCTGGGTGAGTAAGAAACTTGGAAGTGGCAGTGCAAGAGACAACACGTGATTGCTGCAAAATTGTTGTGATGAGGAAAAGGGCCTTTGTCGGTGCAGGGAGAGAAGAACAACCGAATCGAAAAACATACTGATCGTGAAATGCACGCGAGAAGAGAGACGTGCACAGGAGCACAAACTGCGAGAAGACGGCGAGGAGCGCGGAGGTGAGACGATTGATGTGAAAGATTGGGGCGGTGGGTGCTGACTTCGTGCGACAACTCACTATCGGCCCTCACAGTTAACTCCGAAGGCTCTCGCGATCGAGCAACCCCGCAACAAGATGTCGATAACTCATCATCGACGTATGCTGAGAGAAAGCAGCTAGCTTGGCATTGTGATGCCTCGGTGATTCCCAGCAGAAGACGCCGATGGTGTTGATTTTACTTCCTGGAATCCAAGGTTTCGCGCTCCGAGCTGTCGCGCTCCGAGCTGACGCGGTCCTTCAGGGCTGAGGCTGCCACGCTTGCAAGCCACCCGCGCCTATCGAGACATGAACAGCGCCACGTGAAACCGACCGGACTTCATGCAGCTGCAGTGCGATGGTCCCAAAGTAGAAGGCAACTCCATGCAGTGGTAATAATGTCGCGTATACACCGTAATATGAGAAACAGGCCGAATCTCCGATCGGAATTCGACTAGGCCGGTGATCGAGGGCTGACGATAACAAGCACAGCCTGGACACCATGCTCCTGTAAGAGTGTGCCCAGCTCGAGGATGAAGTCATGGGAGTCTGGATCTCGACGCATGTTGCTGACATGTCTTGGAATTGCGGTCGCTGGAATTGGGTGCTGGGAGATCCAAAGCGAGGGACGTGCGGGACAGGAGGGCCCACAAGAGCGGGCACCAAGACCGCGACCGTCGAGACCACACCTGTTCCCAACCTTACGTGAACTGACATGCCCGCCGTTCCCAGCGTGCCCCCGCGCCGGGACATTACTTTTGCAAAATAGCTGGCGTGTCATTCGTCCGGATGCAACTTACTTGTTTGGCCCTGCACATAGCCACCACGACGCGTCCAGCCAAGCCGCGCCGAACGTTGAGTCCGCTGGCCCTCACTGGTACCACCTCTCTGCGCCAGACCCTGCACCATGTACAGGCGGGAGATCTCACTTGTTATCGCGGCCCTCTGGCGTTCGTGACGCGTACTGCTTGCACAAGTTGTGTTGTCATATCGCGAGGTCCTCACGGTGTTTTGCTATGCCCAGCCGGTGACTGACGGCTCTCCGCAAAGCCGCCGCATTCGGCCAGGCTTGTCCAACCACACATCAGCAGTAATACCGTTGGGTTCACCTGTGCCTGCGAGGTACCTACCTCCACCAAACTAAGCCAGGTTGCGTGTACGTAGCCATGCTTCTGTCAGCATCTCTCTTGGGGGCTTGGAGCTGTATCTTGGAAGGCGGGTGATCCGGGCTCCACCATCTATAAACCTCTTTGTCCTCTGCTGCCGAATCACTATCGAACTGCATATCCCTTACTCACCTCAAGACATCTTCTCCTATTGGTTTGGTTACTTGAACTCAGATCAATAGCTTCGTGATCGCCTCTAGAGACGACGCCATCAAGCCACGCTTTCAGCTAGGCGCTGTCTACTAGCCTTAAACATCGAGCCCTTTGGCAACCTCGAGTGTTCAGCATCATTCAACGACCTTTCAGTTTCAGAACACAAGAGATGAAGCGCACAACAAGTTCGGTCATGGGCCTCTTGGCTCTGGGTAAGCCCCCAACAACGGCCCCGTCTTACCATGGTGCTAACCCTATCTAGCCTCCCAAGCCACAGCGCAAGTAGCCAGTGTCTGCCCTTCTACCGGTGTATGCTATGGCCTCAATATTCCCGAGCGCACAGCATCATCCGGATCGGGAGACATCTTCTTCCAAATATCAGCCCCAAGCAACTATGAGTGGGTTGCGCTTGGCCAAGGCAGTGGCATGCCCAACTCCAACATCTTCGTCGTGTACACTTCAGGATCTGGCAACAATGTTACACTATCACCGCGATCGACTACCAGCTACCAGCCCCCAAGATCCAATGATGCAGCTCAAGTCACTCTACTCGAAGGCTCCGGTGTTTCGAACGGTGTCATGACCGCGAACGTGAGATGTAAGACTGATAAACACCACGACATGAATACCAACTAACACGTGACAAGGCTCAAACTGCAACTCCTGGTCTGGCGGCACCATGGACTTCACCAGAAACAGCGGAAGCTGGATCTTCGCCTACCAATCCTCCGGCGGGCCCAAGAACGACGACTCCACCTCTGCGCAAATCGACCAACACTCCAACCAGGGTGTCTTCGACTGGCAGTTCGCCCAAGCAAAGGGCGGTTCAAGTGTAAACCCCCTCGTCAACACCTCACCAACCGGCACAACAGGCGGCGCAACACCAACCAACTGCCGCCAGCGCCCCTCCGGCGCCGCAGGTACTGGTAACGCCAGGCCAAGCCAAACCAGCAGCAACAACGACGATGATGACGACGACAACTATGGTCGCCCTACTTCTCGTCCTACATCGCGCCCCAACGGACCACCAGGAGACAAGCGTTCGCCATCCCCAGACAAGGGCGGCAAGGACGACGACGACGACCTCCCCTACTGCGACACCCTCCCCAACGGCGGAGCCACAGGCGGAAACTCCGTCCAAACCATCAGCTCAGGCGCCTCCGTCAGCCCCTCCAAGAAACGCACCATGCTAATCGCGCACGGCGTCCTCGCCTCCCTCGCCTTCGTCATTCTCTTCCCCTCAGGCGCTATCGCCATCCGCCTCGCCTCCTTCCCAGGTATTGTGTGGCTACACGCTGGGTTCCAGATCCTGGCGTACATGGTATACATCGCGGCCTTCGGAATGGGAATCTGGCTCGCTCTTCCCGTTAGCGGGGGTCACTACATTAGCAGCTACCACGCCATCATCGGTATCCTCGTTTTCTGCCTCGTCTTCTTCATGCCCTTCCTCGGAACCCTGCACCACATCCTCTTCAAGAAGACGCAGCGTCGCACTCTCACTTCGTACGCACACATCTGGGTTGGACGTATTGCGATCACGCTTGGTATGATTAACGGCGGATTGGGATTGTTGCTGGCGGATAACTCGCGCGATGGAGCCATTGCGTATGGTGTTATTGCGGCGGTTATGTGGTTGGTGTGGGTTGCGGCGATGGTTGTGGGTGAGGCTAGGAGGAAGAAGGCGGTTAGGGCTAAGAACGCGCAGAGGACGGATAAGGTGCAGGAGGAGAGGAGGGAGAGCGATAGGAGTACCGAGGATGTGGAGTTGGCGGGTCATTATAGGCCGGCGAAGGGTCAGCAGTAGGGTGCTTGCTGGTTGAAGACTTGGGGTGGGCATGTTGGAAGCGGGTATGCGCTGAGTATGAGGGAGGCGTGTATATAAGTTTAGTTGGCGTTTCTTTTGTTGTCAGAGAAGATCATGGACACGTTCAAACATCTATCTACCATCTCCCCCTCCTCTTCTTCTTCATCCCCATTTATCCTCTCCCTACCGCCTACCCATCCCCCCCAAAACCCGACTCGCCGCCCTACTAACCTTGATCACATCCCTATACGTCAAACTCACCCTCGTCCCCCTCACATTCCTGCCTCCGTTCTCTTCAACCCCTTTCCTGCCTTCTTCACTCAACAACTTCCAATTCGCAACGCTCTTCGCATTCAATTCTTCATCAACCTCGATCGACGCGATACCGTGCATTAGGTCTCTGTATGCACGCCCCGTGGTGATGAGTAGGGAGCGGGGTTCTTGGAAGATGCGGGTTGGGAGGGTGAGCATCTTTTCTTTGGTTTCCTGCTCTTCTCCGTCTGTGTCTGCGTTCAGAGCCTGGCGGCGTTCTTCGTCTTCGCCACCTTCCTTCTCTTTCCCATCTTCGTCCTCTCCCTCACCCCCACTCTTCTCCAACACATCCAGACACAGCGCCGCCCCCAGACTAACCGTCGCAACGACCTCAGCATACGCCCCGCCGTCTTCATGCGGCATAATGCCCTCACCGGGCTTATACTCATTTACAAGAACATGGTTTGGTTGGCCGTGGGGCGTGTGCTGGAAGATACCCAGGTCGGAAAAGCGGGGTAAGATGGGTGTGGTGAGGTAAGTAGGTAGAGGGGCGGCCAGGAGGGTGTTGTTGGATGTGAGTGTGGAAGGGAGGGCCTGGAGACGGCGGTGGGTGAGGTGGGTCCATCGTTGAGCGGGGACCTACGGAGGAAGGGAAGGGTCAGTTGATGTCAAGGGGAACTAGGAGGAGGCATGGTTTGGAACGTGGATGTCATGCGCGGTGGCAATGGGTGTGGAGACGGAATGCAACGCAGAGAGTAAGGCGGGGTAAGTAAACCGCTCGTATGCAACGCGGTATCCAAAGTATATAGACTGTACCGGCAACTGGGAAGATAACTTACCTTCTGCAATATCGACACTTCCTCCTCGTGACTAATGAAGTTGGGGATATAGTAGAAGTCCGGCGGCAGACCCGCGATGCGGAAAGCCTGCAGGCCCCTCTTGTCATCTATAGGTAGAGAGCACATGATTATCACTCGATACCAATGTGACTTTCAACGGCAGCCGGCAGCCTTGCTAGCTTGTGGTGAGATGTTGATGTTTGTAAGATGTACATGGGTCGAAGAGTGATGTAATGCAGCTAGCAAATACCCTGGGACGCGCCTCCACTATTTTGAGCTAGTCGCACGCTACTCTCTTCATCACACAACCCTTCCCTCCTCGCTGTCCCCCAATCCCTACCTCCAAAAAATTCACAGTCACTCCTCCTTTCCCACAATCCCGGCAGGACCGATTTCGACCTGCTTCCCTACGCCTGGTAGCCATGCCGCTTTGTTCTGATACTCCGCCATTGAGATGTTGAGAAAGAAGTGATTGGAGACTGTCAGAGAGGTGTTGAGTATGAGTTTCTTTGTTTGTGTATCGTGAGGTGGCAGAGTGTTTATATTCCCTATTTGAACATATAATCAAGGTATCGTTCGTCTAATACATGTCTGCTACTTCGGCTACCAGCTTTGCAATACTACCGGCTTAGCAATCACGAGAAGAGGCTTTACCTATAACAATGGTGCCAAGATATATTGCCGGATTACGAAGACGCTCGTTTGTACTGTGTTGTAGGCTATTACCAAAATCCGCAGACTCTACAACACACTAAAACGAGCTCCTTCGTAATGCTACTTAGTGCCTCGGAAGATTTCCGCGCTTCTCTCATAAGCAGACCCACGCCGCCTCTGGTCCGGATACAGCATGTTCCGAGAAACCGTTCTGTCATCTATGGGTGAAGAGCACGTTATGCTTGCTCGATACTGACGCAAGAATGGTGGGCGGTCTTGCCAGCTTGTGATGATATGCGCATGTTTGTTAGATGGGGTTGAGTCCGAGATGGGGTTGAGTCCGAGATGATGTAACGCAACCAGCAAACGACGCGTCGCCAGTTCGAGCTAGTCGCGCGCTCACGTGCGGAAGGTGATCTTGACCCGTGGACATCACCGACCCATTAGAGTGCGATATGAATACATGTGAATCCACGTGTTGAACAAGTTTGAAGATGCATTGGATCATCGTACTGTGTGTAGCATCTGTGTGCAGCACATGCTCATTTATGAACGTAGAAGAGTACCCAGCCTGGAACTCCAAACATCCAATGCCAAAACATCGTTGAAATCTAATGTTCGCGCTCGTGAAACAGATTCCTTGACTCGTGTTCATCATACTCATGCCATAGCCACCGTCACAGCATCAGCCCACAAACCTGGAGCCAATCCATATCACCCCCAAGAAAAGCTACGGTGGAGGAAGACTCAACACCTAGAAACACCCTAACATATCACATCTCACATAACAGCACAACCCCCCGGCCCACTCCTCGCCCTTCTCCTCCTCCCGCCTCCACCCGTAGCTCCAGCCCCAGCCTCCTCCTCATCCGCATGCATCATCTGCGCCTCTCTCGCCCTCCTCCTCCTACGCCTCGCACCCGCCCCACCCACCCCCGCCTCCTCATTCAACATCATCCAATCCGCCCACTTCCTCTCCAGCCTCGCCGCAGCCGCAAAGTCACCCCTCAGAACCCTTTTCGTATGTTCCTCAACAGTCGGCTGCCAATTATGGAAACATTTCAGCTTGATAATTTCACTTGGGTACGTCGCGACTTTACTCGCGGACCGCGAATTCGGTCTTGTGACTTCCGCGTTTCTTGACAGGACTTCGCGGACGCCGGTCCAGGTTACGTTTGCGCAGTCGTAGGCTTCGATGCGGAGGCCTACTTCGGGGCGTTCGGAGTTTGTGAGGCCGCGGGCAAGACGGTTGCGGTTGCGCAGGCCGGAGGCGGCTTCGGCGAGGACGAGGTCGGAGATACGTGTGTTGTCCATTTCGAGGGAGGCGAGACGGGTGCAGGCTTTTAGGACGGGCAGCATGCCGACGTCGCCGAGGTTTTCGCAGTAGGAGATGCAGAGGTGGCGGAGGTGGGGGGCGCAGGCGGACTCGGATAGAGTCTTTAGCACGTCGTTTGTTAGGTTGTCGATTTCCTCAATGTCTAGGTGGGTGAGAACGGGAACGGTGGGGATCAGGCTGGTCAAGGCATCGTCGGTCAAGCCGCCGCATTTCGAGACTTGAAGACCCTCTATATACGGGACGTTGTGTACCAATGTCTTCAGGCCAGCATCCGTGATGCTGCGGCAGCGCGTAAGGTTCAGGTGCTTGAGGTTTCTTGGTGGGACGATTGGGCGATCGGTAAGGACATCGACCTCTTCGTCTACGCCCTCGATCAGAGCAGCCAGTGCTTCGTCGTTGAGACTATCGCAATTCTTCAGATCGAGCCTTTCAAGAGTGTTGCGCTTGAACAGTGCGACCATCAGTTCAACATCGTCCCAACCTCGCACCTCGCCTGCCCTGAGATCTCGCAGCTTCGTGCATCCCTCAACAACCTTCTTTAGCCCTCGGTTATCGATGTTGTTGCACCATGAAATGTTCAAGACTTCGACTTTCGGGCAATGTGCAGCAAGGATCTTCATCGCTGCGTTCGTCGCTCCCGCAAGACCTGACAGATTGACGTGGACGAGGCGACTGTTCTGGAGTAAGAAGCAGTGGATAGATGTCCGGTCGATCCGGCAGCCCTGAAGCGAGAAGTTCTCCAGGTTCTGGCAGGACTCAATAAATCCATCCTTGCCCCAGTGTTCTCTCAGCTGCACGCAGCCTCTGAGGTTCAAGTCTTTCACGAACGGACCAGCCGATGTGATGATGTTAACCAACGCGTTGGCAGAGATGTCGCGGTAGAACTTGCTCGTATCGAGATCGCTCCATAGCTGACCATCAAAGCACATGGTATGCCACGACTTGGAGACGCGCGAACAACGCACAACCTCTTTTGGCTCGAGGTATCTCAGGATCTGCATGCGAATCTCCGTGGGCATATCACTCCAGAAGTTGAAGTTTGCCCGCTTCTGAACCTTATGAACGGGTCGCGAGAAGTAGTCGTTCTCGGCTTCAATGCCGTCTCGTGTGTATGGTCGTCGGGCGGAAGGAAGAGGCGCTGAGGACGGGATATCTGGTGTTTTCATCCGCAGACGAGTCCTCTCGTCCCAGAAGGGCGTGCCGGGTGGGCTGTTGGCGACCGAGGTAGGAGCTGTGGAGAAGCCGTTCGACAGCTCTGAAGAGTAGGAGCTGCCAAATGAGTTTCCATAAGGTGAACCAGGCGATGCGAGGGAGACGCAAGACATGGATGCCTTTCCGCCGCTTCTCAGACTGTGAGAGCGGGGTCTTCCCAAGTTCGCCAGACTTGAGGACGAGCCCATCCGTTGTAGGCCCATGAGAAGGCGCTGTCTGCCCTTGAGCTTTGGCTGCTCGATCATGATGGCGTCTGATGGCGGGGTAACCGGCGCGGGATGCATCTCGCTGTGGTCGACGACCACGGAGTCGATGGACAAAGGCTCCATGGTGAAGCGTGGCTGTGCGGTACGCGTGCTCGGCGACAAGCGGGACGGGGTGGGGAAGGTAGAGGATCAAAGAAGTCGAAGACCGAGTGAGGATACCGTCACGTCTACTGGAGCAAGATGGCAGGATGAGAAGGTGGGAACAGACCCGTACCAGCGAAAAGGAACGAACGTAAGAGGAGCTGACGCTGACCCGGTGGTTGGGTGCGCGGTTTTTGATAGCTGAGCGGATGGCGGAACGCACAGTTCAGTGCAGTCTAGAAAGGCGGGGATATGGCCCGTGTTATGCGGCGAGCCAGAGGCCGATCAATAGCCTTTCGGTTCAAGAAGGGGTCTTGGCCGTTGGCTGACAAGGCGAGCGGGCATCACTTGAGGGCATCTGGGTGCGATGCTTATGGTGTGCGACCAAGTGACGCGAAGGATACCAGCAGCAGCGACGTGCAGCGACTTCATGTGCAGCGAGTTGCTGTTGTCCAATGTCTTATCGTTGCTATCGCGTAGATCCGGAAGGCCCGATTGGGGGCGCGCCACGTGCGGCCTCCGATGTCACCAGCGCACCTCCGAAGAGAGACATTGGTCGCTTGACCGTGGGAACAGTGTCGCGTGAGCTGATAAGAGCCTTGGATTACAGGCATCGCACTCATCTTGCGAGATGGACGTTTTCCTCAGATTCAAGATATGGAGAGAGAGGCATCGGCGTTCAGGGTCAGGTCTCCAACCTGCAGTTGGTGTTATGCAGGGTCAACCAGCAGCAGCCTTTTTGCGTCTAGCCGACATTCACGACCCGCCACTGGTACAAATTCCGCCAATCTGGATGTCTTCTAGATGCAGAGGCTCCGCCTTGGAACTTTTCGCCCCAAACGCCAGGCAAAATACGTCCTTGGGCCCAACGGCACATGGACCATTCAGCCGGGCTTCTCCATGTTTCCTGAAAGGCGGGTGAAGATTGCACCAAGCATGTTGTAGCTGTTGTCCATTGAGTTTGACAACGATAGTTTGACGGTTTTAGCGCAACATCTTAGCATGGTGTTTGCATCTAGAACTGTTGCAGAACTAATGAGCAGACTTGCGCTGTGCTCCACGATATCCGTACCCTAAGGCCAAGTCACGATACCCTCGCATTGTAGACCCGAAATCAACTCCCCTCCGATTCATATCCCACTATGCCGCCGTCTCCCCTGTGCAATACTTCAAAAACTTGCCATGCGCCCCCGGCCAATTCTCCTCACACTTCGCCTTGACCGTCCCCACCAACATCCTATTCGCCATAATCTCCACATCCTCCACAAGACTCCACTCGCATCCCTCAGCACCCATCCTATCCTCCTCACTCAACCCCTCCGTCTTCAAACACCTCCACGTAGTCTGCTGGGTAAGTCCCAAAGGCGCCTTGATTGTCCATAAGACGCCGTCGTCGAGATCAGTCATGTGGGCGTCGAACTTAACGGTTGTGTCCCAGAGACCTGCGGGCAGCGCGTTCATGTGGTCGGTTATGCGGTAGCATTTTGCGTCTGGGGTGGAGGGGTCGCTGGGGAGGTCTTCGTGCGAGGCGTATTCGGGGTCGAGGCGGATGAGGAGGACGTGGTTGTGGAGGTGGGAGACGGCTGTCGCGAAGGAGACGGAGCGGGGGAGGTGCGTTACGTGGTGGAGGGTTGCGGTGGTGTTTAGAGCTGGGGGTTGTTAGGGAGAGAGCATTGAATAGGGGTGGGAGACGTACAGAACATGGCTGGTGGATTGGTCTGATGGCTGATTAGATGGTGGTGAGGGTTGCGATGGGGCACAGGTTGCGGCGCGTATGCCGTTCTGTGTAAGACCTGGCGTAGATTGAGCACGGATATGTTAAGGTAAGTCTCGAAGATCGAAAGCAAATTATCGGCGAGAAGCTTGAGAGAAGCTAGTCTTATGTACGTCGAGCGCTCGTTGATGATGCTTCTACAGTTTCACGGCAATAAGCGACGCGTCTCACCCAGGCACAACAATTAGGAATACAACTACATTAAGATTTGTGCAACAAAGAAGCCACATCCAGCCCCTCGTGATGATATCGATAGCAAAAAGCAAGAAGTCGGAGCTTTGTGGTTGACCTATGGCAAGCATCGGAGTGCGGAGCTTCAGTCGACGCGATCGGGATCCGCGGGGAACCTGGGAAGCCTGACGGCCAAGCCCTGCAGCGCGTCTCCGAGCTATCACGCCGACCACGACCTTCATTCTGTTAGTCAGGCCACCGCTTTGACAAGTCATAAAACTCGCTTTTGGACACCTCAATCGAAGAATCTTCATCTTCATCTACACATACGCAATGGATATTCTCACGCAAAAGACACCTACGGCGCTGGCAATCGCACAGGCGGTGGGCATCACAGGCAGTGTATTCCTGGTTGGTAAGACACTCTGGCACTCAATGACCATCACTATGGTGGTCAATGAGAAGATATATCGTTAAAAGAATTGATACTGACAAGTATACCAGGCTCCAACGTCTCCCTCTCCGTCGTCGGCATCCCCGCCGCCATGCAGGCCCCCGCACCCCTCGCCGTAAAGCAATGGTACACAATCTTCACACGCGGCGGCGCAATCGCCCGTCCTCTTGCTGCTATCTCAGCGCTGGCAACGGGCTACTTGGCTTATCACCGTACGTTTCGTCCCATCTCTATCTCCCTTCCAACCTCTTAAGCGCCATTCCATTCACCTACGATTCATCCATACCTCAAGTCATCACATAACTAACAACCCAACAGAAGACCGCACATCCACCCCCTTCCGCCTCAACGCGCTCGCCACCCTCCTCCTCCCCTCCATCGTCCCCTTCACGATCCTCGTCCTCGGCCCCACAAACAACAAACTCATGGCCAAGAAAGACGAGCTCGCCAACGCTTCCCTGCGCGACAAGCACGTCGAGCAGTTTGCCAAGGAAGGAGAGACAGTCAAGGAATTGATGGACAAGTGGGCTAGTCTGAACTTGGCACGCGCACTGCTCGTTGGTGTTGGTGCCGTTTGTGCGGTTGCGGCGGGCGTAGTGGGCAGGAGGGAGGTCAAGGAGATTGGACGGTTTGCGGGGTGGGGACGGTAGATTGGATGGTTGGGATGAGGTGTGGGTCATGGGGTTGATGAAGTTCGGATATGAATCATGGCTCATAGGGCAGATGAAGTTGTATGGAGGTTATGATACACGAATACATGCATTGATCAATACATCTCAGCTTGAGTGATAGACCAAATTTCGGAGAAAAGAGGTTCGCATTGAAAGAGAAGTATCTGCTTATAGTAAGATGTGCCCTGGGACTTGTAAAGCGCGAATCTCTAAACTGACCGCAGGTATATCTACATGTATACCGAAACACTAAAAATGACTAAGACACGACCAAGGCTGTATGCTTCAACAGAAACAACACGTAAGAACTTTTGGTTAGCACACTGTAATCCGCTCCAATCTTCGACTTATCATTTACCACATCACATATGACTCCTCAGTAGCAAGACAATTGTACAATCCACAAATACATTTATCTATCCACCTTGCTATAAAGATTCACCCATCAACCCTTCACACAACCCCCACCATCCACTCTCTTAGTTAACCTTAGCCTGAGCCAGACTGTTAATCTGCTGAGCACCATCCTGAATCTTGCCATTCGCAGCCTGGAAACGGCACAAGTTGCCAGAGCGCTCCTGGACGTTGTTGTCGCACACGAGTTGGTCGTTTGCTACGCAGTTGAGAGCGCCGTTGCCTTTTCAATCACATTAGCATCGTCTCTTTATCTCTCTCAAGAACACCGTCCAGTGTCTTGTGAATATGGATATGGATACGTACAAGCAGCAGGTCCTCCAGGCACACACTTTCCAGCCGCACCGTTAACAGTGCAAGCATCCTGCTTGAGCGATTGCTCGGGGATACAGCATGCGCCGTTGGCAGCCTGACGGTTCTCAAGTATAGCGCGGGGAGTGTTGCGGACGTTTTCGACGTCGGCGATGGCGGCGGAGGAGACGGCGACGAGGCCGAAGAGGAGGGCTGTGATGGAGAACTGCATTTTGGCGGTTTTTGAAGTAGTGAAGTTTGTTGATTTCGGGGTATTGGTATTAAGCAACTGATTATTCGAAAATAGTTGATGGGTGAGTGAAAGTAATCTGATCCGCACAGCGGGTAGTGAATAAAGAATAAATGTAAATGTGAATTGGAAGACTGGCTTGAGAAGCAAACTATGGGCCGGCGTAGATGCGAGCTTTATACTTGCTGTGAGAGGCTTCTTCTTCTGAGCATGAGGCATTGATACCTATTTCGCTGCTTTCCATAAAAGGTATCCAGGGACGGTGATCCTGAGGCAAGTCGCAGGCAGGCGATCATGCACATCTCAAACCTTTGGCCGGGTGGTCGGGCCCTGGCGGGGATGGCAAACCGAGGGATCGCAGGCGGGCTAAACAATGATTCTTGTGTGTAGGGTGTATGGCCGAGATGGAACCGGTGTGTTGTTATTTCTAGTATCGCGAGATACAATATACTTACAATCGACTTCTGCGGTAGCCTTACATCTTGGTTGTGGCGGACAAAAAGCGTGTCCCACCCCATCTCGACCCAACGCCACACTACCCAACCACAAGCGTGCCGTCAAACCCGAGTCGACAAGCGAAACCAAAGCGCTGCCTTGCACTTGAAACACTTGCTGCCTTCTCAAACATGCGGCCTTGGGGTGCTTGAGAAGATGTAAAACGTAGAACAACCTGCGGTTAAACGGCTGATTTAGGCGACGGGTCTGTGACATGCAGGTTCAGGCGCTTCCAGGCGCATCTGTGCATGACGGTCGTGAGCGAGTTGAGCGTGAAGACCGAGGGGAGCTTTGTCTGAGTGCAAGCGGCACTGATGTCTTGGTTTCGTCGAATGCGATTTTGCGCGTTGCTAGGGGCAGGGTGAAACTGTCGGTTGGAGTACACCGCTCAGGCGTACAGCACTGCCTGCCGAGGACCGGGAGAGATATCGCGAGAGGGTTTGGGGGAGTGTAGACATTAGAAGATCGCGACACGGGTACCTGCGCATAACGTTGGGGCTGAAGGCTGTCACGCGCGGGTGCAACGTCGGCGCTGAATACGATGATACTCACACATGTCGCTCGCGCAACATCGCCGACTATGCGAAACATCGTGCTCGAATTCGCCAGAGTAGAAGACATGTCCCCGGGCTGCGCCACAGGTCCTGCGACGTTGATGAGAGA
Source organism: Alternaria ethzedia (assembly GCF_023757985.1). Lineage (NCBI taxonomy): Eukaryota > Fungi > Ascomycota > Dothideomycetes > Pleosporales > Pleosporaceae > Alternaria > Alternaria ethzedia. Next base: position 113,024 of record NW_026056242.1, read on the forward strand.
CGTTGTTTAGACTGTGATACGCCCTCTGTAGATACAAAATGGTGTAGATGGATGTATGGTATATGTGAAGGCCTTGTGATCTGGAATCAGATACAATTTGCCCATTCGTACATCGACAGTGATGAATCATCCGATATGCGGAAAGTACTGCGACCAGCTCGGGACTTCGAAAGCGGAGGCCGGAAGATTAAATACGTCCAGGAAACATTCGACGATGAGAAACGTCCTACAGAAGATATAAAAGGGCCCAAAGCATACAAGAGACAACCAGCCGATTGGGTACCACAAGTAACGCTCAATGCGGGGATGCCTTTTAGGATCATCGAAAATTGGTAACAAACTCACCCAGATCAACCATGGAAGACCCGAGCAGAAAATAGCCAGGCTACTGATCTTCCAGAGTAGTTTGTCAGTCTCGCCGCGAAAAGGTCGGTCCCAAACAAGAAGATGAACGCCGCCATAGAAAAGACCCGCTATAGGGAACCCCAAAATGGGTGCAGCATCGTTCGCAGCCGATTTGAAATCAGCTACTTGAGGCCGGTTACGCAGACGTTCCTTGAGGTAGGTTTCTGTTGGGGATCTGCCAATGTGTAAACCGTATGTTCTAGCAGAATTTGAAGCTAATTTCAAGCACTGGAAGTGTTCTTCGGTGAGATACCGCCATAGCTCTGAGTTATTCCGCTTCCATGGGATAGCAAAACCATGGTATACGGCATAATCTGGACTCGGAAGCTGTGGATCCTTCGATCGCTTGAGTTTGATGTGTTCCAAACGAGGATGAGTAATCACATCTTCGGAGTCAGGCGCCGAGTCAAAATGTTCATCGTCGTCCATGTCCACTAGTGAGAATTTGACGCCTTTGATCTTTCGGGTGATAACTAAGAAAGCCATTACCGAGTGTATATCAACACTTGTGAGCATAGTCGGCTCTTCCACATCAAGAGGCTTGTGCCACCAGAAATGGAAATACATGATCAACGTGCATATGGCGTGCACAGCCGTGTTGATCTCGAGCAACGAGATAGAAAGGCCTTGAGCCGACCGTGTTGCACACTGTACGCAAAACCATACCGCTTGTCCGCATGTCACGAGCTTCGTGAACGCATTTGCCTTGCTCTTGTCCAATATCACAGATTCGGGTAGATCAGGGAGAAGATGAGGGGCATATGCGGCGATGTATTCGAGACCGTACAGTGTGAGTGTCATCCTCTGTCGCCCATCGGGAAGGTAGTTCAGACCCAGATCTCGAGTATCGACGACGAAGCCGCCCATAGTGGCATATAGGGAGTGCGCCTGTGTCCAAGGGTATCTCTTAGGTTTCGAATCAAGCTCCACACCGACAGGGTTCACATCCGCAGACCCAATATCCGCAAGCTCAACATCCTCCTGCTGGACAGGTTGCCTGGTTTGTTCGATGAGCCCTGTCTTGGTTTTAATCCAATCCACGTTATCAGAGAAGCATCGCAAGACGTGACTACATTTTGAATGTAACGCCCTGATGAGATTTGGGGATTCTGGCTGCTCGAAAGCTTTCCGCATTTTTTTGCCGAAGTAATTTGCGTCAAAATGCTGATCGTAGGCAGTGAAGACAACCTTGGATTCAATCAACGTTGGCTAACAGTGCGACAGAGTGATAAGACTCACCCATTCTGGAGCAAAGATTGCTATAATCATCCAGCCCAACTTTCGCCAAGTTTGCGGTGCGATTCGCCAGGTTTGCGCTTTCACCTCGTCCGTTTCATGCGCAGGGATGTTCAGGTGGACCGCCGTCCAGGCGCACAGGATCAATGTCAAAAGAGAAGACGAGAGTATGGAAAACGTGCCGCGCACCGAAGGTTCTGGCTTCCAGGTGTGGTATTGTGTACCGTTGGGTAAAGTCGTGTTCGCCATCTCGTCTACCGCCTTGTCCAAAGCTGAGTACAAGCTGCGTGCCCGCGATACGATGTGTGGGATCTTCTCTGTTTGCTTGATGTCGGACTCGGAGCGTCTTCTTTCTTGTGTTGGTCGAAGGCCGTGGTCAATTAGGGAAGATGGAAGTGAATCAGTTCGGTTTGCTATCGGTCAACCGCTTTTCAGCTGGCAAAAAAGGTGGCGGTTGTGACGTCGCAAGGTTGAGGCCCCACTCGCACCTGAAAGCGGACAGACATGCAGGTCGCGAGCTTCTCACTTGCTTATGGGATGGTGCCAAGCCTGATGGTCATAGGATAAAGATTTGCGGTGTCGCACAGCAGTTTGCGCCTCACAACCCGTAGACGAATGTGAGCCTATCGTCGCCCTCCCTACCAGCTCGCGCAGCCTTCTCAAGCCAATCCGCGAGCCACGCAAGCTTGGTATGCGACCGCGTCACATTGATGGCTTGCCTGAGCCATCGCTGTTGCTGCGGCACCGGGCCTCTGCCATGCAGCCTTTCGGCCTCGACGTCATCTTCGCTCCACTTGCGCAAGATGTTCTGCCGCGTCTCGTTCTCAGCCTTCAAGCGTCTCAGGAACAGCACATAGCCGAGAGCTGCTAACGCGACAGACGCAAGTGTCCACCAGAACGGAACGATGTAGCCACCCGCGGCATACTTTGGTCGGAACAGGATCGCTGAGATGACTCCAGCGAGGTTGCCCCAGCCATTGATACCAAGCAGCAATGCGCGCTTGCCGGGCGACGGCGTGTTGCCCGATATCCAGGCCACAGTGAGGGGAGATGCGACGTAGGTACCGGAGAGGAGAATGTTGAGAGCGATGTAGCGAGGTATTGCCCATGAGCTTGGCAACAGCACCACGATTACCAATCCGGCTACCATAATGAACAGGCCAAGCAGTATAGGCTTGAGGCGTATGCGATGTTTGTCGCTGTAGCTAGCTGCGAAGTACAGTACTATGGCTCCGCAGATATGTGGCGGTGCAGTAAGCAAGTTGATGAGCGCAGGATTCGCCTTCTTTGTCAAAGGTGCCAGTACAAGCGGGAGGAAGACAGAGAAGGCGTAGACTGGGATGGCAGATAGAACGTTACAGGCGAGGATATGCCATATCTTCGTGTTGAACACTGATGAAAGGACGTCGTGAGGGCTTAAACCACGATCGTCGACCAGCTGTCGCGATGGCGTGGCTGAGGAGATGGAGTGCTTGGACGAGTCGAGAAGACCGCGCGACTCCTCATCGTAGGTTTCTTCCGCTTCTCGATCGTCTTCTTGGACCGCTGCCGGCGCGTTCTGTATGTCTCTGTCTCTCACTACACGCGAAGACGCATATCGACGCTCTTCAGGTGTGAGGAACCATGCTGTCTCCACACTATGTGGCAGCCAGAAATAACCGATGAAGGCCACCACGATAGTGAGAGTGCCTTCCAGCAGAAACAGCACCTGCCATGGTCTCCAATCTTTGTCCGAACCTCCATCGTCGTTTCCGAAGTGGGAGAACACTAGGTAGCTTATAAGGCCCCCAAGCGCACCACCGACTGCCGCCTGGCCGTAGAAGAAGGAGAGCCGTCTGCCGAATTCGAAGCGCGTGTAGAAGAGGGAGAGGTAGGTGACGGTGACTGGGTAGAATCCGGCTAGAGACACTGTTAGCTTCGTTTCCGAAAATGGAAGCCACCGTCGAAGGAGGAAAGAGCGAGCGCGAGAGCAAGACCAAGCTCACATAGGCGACATACCTTCAAGACATCCGATGAGGATGCGCAGCGTGTACAACTGCCACCTATGTCTCACCCACGCATGCAACGCTGTGCAAACTCCCCAAAGAAGCATACAACTGGGCACCCAAAGCACCATGCCATACCTCCTCCCCAGCGCCGCACCAAGCGGCTGCAGCGCAACGAAGAAAGCGAAGAAGAGCGCAACAGCCGTATTCAGCGCGCCCTTGTCAAGTCCAATATCCGCCGTGAAATGCGCAGACTCTGCATTCCCAATCTACCATTCATTAGCAACTGCTCTGCCTCCAAAATGCACGTATACATACATTCGACTTATCCAGCGCATTGAACAGGAACAGCAACGCCAGAAACGGCAATAGTAAACAGTCCAGTTTCCTCAGCGTCCTCTTATGCAACCGCGCATCCACAGCGCATGTCTCCTCCAGCTCATCCGGCGGCATCGTGTCGTGTTCTGTCGCTGAGGCAGACGTAGCTGCAGTGAGCTCGTATAGCTGGTGCTCATGGTCGGCCATATTGTCGGGCGCCAAGAGCGAGCCCACGCGCATGCATCACAGGGTCTGCGACTTCGGATGACCTCGGTCGGTGTCGCGGGCAGTAACGGGTTTGGGTAAGTGGGAAGGGGTCAGAGTCAACAGAGTGATGCATGATGGAATGTTGTGGAAATGTCAGATGAAGGTACGGAAGATTAGATGGGCGGTTGAGCTATTGTTTTGGACCCTGAGGGCATGACGTTGTTGATTGGAAGGTTCATGGGGGTGCTGGGATTGGCGCTGGAGTGGGAAGGCGCCGAAGGTGGCTTATCGATTACCACCGAGATTGAAGACTATCGTTTTGGGTACTCTCATGACTTTCTAACGTGACACAATGACATTCGACGCATCACATATCCTTCGTCTATTGCGCCATCTCCTCTTCTCTCTTTCCAAACGCCTTAACAGCCTCGTAGTACAAGGTAGCAGTAGCTTCACACGGTCCCTTTGCCTTCTCAGTCGCACACTGGTTGAACATGTCCGTCTTGAAGTTACTGTCGGTACGCGCCTTCATCGCATCGAAGCGGCCTTGTTGTTTGTAGTTGCGGTAGCCGAAGTCGTGGCGGTAGCAGGAGTTGATGACTGCAATTATCAGTGTTGTGTACTCAGTATATGAGGAGCTTGGAGAACATGGAATGTGAAGAAATGTATTAAAGGTCACTTACAGTCAAATCCAAACGGGTTATCCGGACTAGCAGTGCATCCATTGCTCTCCCAGTTTAGCTCTGGAGGGCCGACCTTTCCGTTACGGTTGGCGATGAACTCCGCGATGGAAATGTCGAACATGTAGGTATCGGTAACCTGTTCGAGAGATGCCTGGCGTTCGACGAGTTGTGCAGGCGCAGAGACAGCGAGAGATGCAAAGCCCAGGAGGGCGGTGATGATGGTGGACTTCATGGTGAGTAGACTTGGTTGAACCGTTCAGGATAGAAGTCGACGTATATGTCGTTAAGCTAAGCTACACTGCCTCACTTTATACTACGTACACCACGATGCGTAATGTCCCGATGTTTACGCCGCGGGGTCTTCCCGGTCTTGGGCGTTTGCGCCATTATGGGTACCTGCATGTGTGCTTCGGAGCAGATCACTTGCATATGGAATGAAGCACTTCGTCGAAATAGGCCCTTATGTGCTGGAAGCGTTGTAATAGGTATGGAAACAGCATGCAAAAGGACGGAAGAATGTATGCGCATGCCAGATCTGTCAAAACTGTCCGTTGTCACGGTCTTATGTCGGACTTGCCAAGAGGCATGTAAGCAGGTGATCCGAGGCAGCCTCTTCAGCCGCGCTATCACGACCGCAGTTGCTGCGCATGTTGTTGATCGGTATTTAATGGAGGGTAGTGTGAGGAAAGGCCGGAAGGTCAAGAGTGAAGAAAGCGTTTGTAGTGCAGTGATGATGAGAAGGAAGGCAAGACTCAAAATTGATTCTACGCAAAGGCGAGGCAGACACTCCAGGTGGATCTGAGTACTATCATGTCTGATATCAATATCCGGCTTCTGCAGTAGCAGGTCTCGTCAAATTTAAGGGGACCTTGTTAGAAGTAGCTGGTTACGCATCAGAGCTTGCAGGTCGATTAATGGTTGTGTGCCGACGAAAGGCGCTTTCGAAATGCCGTTCGAGAACCGGTCATATGATGCTGTTGCCGTGGGCGTAGATCGTACAGATTGACTGTTTGAGGAGTACTGAAGTCTGAACCCTTGAGCTTGGTCAGTTGAAGAGATGCCCCACATGTTCGCTCTTCACTGGTTTGATGAACACGGCTACCGTTCACTGATGCGGGGTTGTCGCTCTGAACATACTCGGCCCTCTCTGCAACTACTCTATCTCATGCGTCTTTCCTCGTAGTATCGTAAGCGAACCCGGGATATCGTTTGAACATCAGAAATGCCCTGTAGTCATCACTCCACAAATCACCACCATCTTCGTGCAATGCCATTGAATTGTCTATGAGCATATTCCCACTACTTATACAGTGTCATCCGCTCTTTCTGGTCCTTCCAGTTCCTCGCTTACAACTTGCTGATGAAGAGACGGGCAGCGAACATGCGCAGACGCTGGGGGAGGATGTACTTGGAGAAGATGTAGATGAGCGATGGCAGGAGGATGAAGGCCACGGTGGTCTCGTTGACGAAGAAGAAGGGGATGAGCTGGGGCATGGCCGACTTGAGGATAGTCTATGACTTGTATTAGTTTCCTTCCTTCCTTCCAGATGTTTCCCAGAGTCCAATCTCACCATCTGCTGAGGGCCAACCTCTGTCTTCTTGTTCTGGCTCGCGATGAAGGCGGGGCGCGCCAGAGCGGAGGGGCGGACGGCCATGGGCGCGCGGGCAGCGGCGGCCCTGGAGAAGGGGCGGAGGAAGCGGGCGGCGTTCATGATGGGCTATCTGGAGTTCTGCGGGTCAGCGCGCTGCTGTGGGGGTCCAATTGGCGGGGCTGAGCCTGCGAGACGGGGAATTGACGCACTGGACGCGATGGTCGAAGCCTGGGGAGATGAGAGGAGATGGTGTTGCGGTCGCGGGAGTTTCGGTGGTGTTGCTATCGTTGTCCGCAAAAGCTCGCACAGCTGCGATCCCGGAAGTTGCCGCGTCCGTGCGTTGGCTTGGCGCTGCCTTCCCTCCCAACTCCGCACTTCCCCACGACTACTCATCTGTATCACACATTGCGTCTTTGAAAGTTCTTGAGACTCCTACAATGCCGCCTCCACCCAGCGCATCCCCTTTCACGATGGCCTTTGCTCATGTTCTGGAACGCCCCTGCTGCACGCCGCCGGACTGCCTCACACTAGAATTTAAGGTTTGCACAGTACTCCAAACATGATGATTGGTGTAGACAATGTCGGATCTCTTATCCGCATGGATATCACAGACCTCTACAGCTTCATTTCTGGTTCTATTTTACATGACGAAATGAGCTAGTGTTGGCTCTTCCCTTCAACCGTGTCAAGTGCGGGGGGCCTCATCTTCCAACGTATGTAAAGATGAAGCTTACTGCACTCGTGTGACATTTCCTCACCTGCCCTTGATTCCAAAAACGCCAACATGGCCATCGAGAAGATCATGATATTAGGAGTAAGACGCGGGATGGGCTGACTGGTATCGAATGGCTAACTTGCGCAGAACTGGGAGCTTTGCCTCACCATCCTCAACGCCCTCTTCCCACAGGAAAAACGACAGGGGACTCCCAGATATCAAGTTACCGTACTCACTTATCTTTCACAAACCCTCAGCCTGCCACCTCACGTCAAGGCCTCCGATGTACAGCACAAGAGATCCGGCTACTCGTCCGCTTCACTGCAATCAGTAATGACTGGACAAGACTTGGTTATAAGCACAATGTCAGGCGGAGATGCAGAGCAACAGATACGCATAATAAATGCCGCCATCGCCGCAGGGGTTAGGCGCTTCATCCCTGATGAATTCAGTCACGACAGCATGAACAAGCAGATACAGGCGCGCATTCCGAAAGATGCCGGCCGAGCAAAGGTCATTGCTCATCTGAGGAGCATGCGGGAGGATTACCCATATTTCGAATGGACTGCGATTGCGACAGGGTATACGCTGGATACCCAACTCATCAGCGGCAACATGGGGTTCGACCTCGAATGGCACAGCGCGACTATCCACGGCATCGGTACTGAAGCTTTCGCAGCTTCCAGCTTGGAGCGAGTCGGGCGAGTCGTGGAACGCGTCATCTCACACTGGGATCAAGTCAGGAACCAGTACATATACGCTGCAGGCGTCATAACGTCCGCCAACGAGGTCCTGAGATCTACTGAAAAGACGACTGGCCGTGAGTTTACCGTCGGAAATCACGATGTTCAAGAGTGTGTTGCAGAGGGAGAGAAGAGAATAGAGAAAGGATTCCCCGACTCCGGCATGTTTCTGCTCGAGCGCAGCGTGCTGTATGACGAACAACTGGACGCATCAAAACCTTTCAGGAATCGCAACTCGAACTATGTACTAGGACTCAAATCAGAGTCGGTCGAGGCTATCGTTAGAACCGCCTACGATGACTTCAAACACTACGGCAAACCCGGATGCGGATGCTCAGCTTGATACCCCACTTAACGCCATACCTCTATACCATAACATCGCTCTCACGCCTAATTCTACCTCATCTCACTTACCTCGCACCGCCTTCCCAATCTGCAGCCCTCCCCCGCAAGATCCGCATATCCCGCATAATCTCCCATCTCCACACCCACTCCCTACCCGTCCTCTTTCCCGGAGCGGCAGACAAACGGTCCTTCATATAACTCAAAAGCCACCCTTACCGATCAGCAACGATGTCGTGCATACACCCGGATAACGCCACGTCGTAGATCCCGTTCGGCATCGCTTGGACCCTGAGTTCGACCCAGCCTCAGGATACGAGGCTAGGATTGCGGGATTGCGGGATACGCGGGATACGAGAGCGCATGGCGGGCCATTGTGAAGGACGTTGCGCATGAGTAATTTCCTGGATGTTAATAAAGTTCGAGGAAGTGTGGATTTCGGAGGATGAGGACTGGACTTGGACGGCGTTGTTCGTGATGGGAGGCGCAAAGCGCGCGTAGCCTTTACGATACCGCTTAGGAAGCGTGGATTGTCACGATCAAACCTCACTCATACTAGAGCTATCCTATGCCCCCCACCTATTTTTGACCAACTTTCTTCTCCACTTCTCCTACCACCCACTGTCCCTCCCACACGTATCCCTCCCCCTCCCCTCCCCACCCACCAGCCGACGACGCCCGAAAACCTCGGTCAAAACTCCCAACATGTGTCCATACCCAGCCCACACGGCCTCATCCACGTTACACAGCCTCGTCACAGCCTCAGTTTCGGGCTGCAGGATCTGAGACCCAACGGCAAAAAGGCTGAAACACCGTATGTGGCGGGGGCGTTATTTGGGTCTGACCGGCAAATGTTGACGGTGAGGCTGGTTGCTGGGTGAGTAGAATGGAGTGGAGGGGATAGAGGGGATGTGAGAGGTGGATGTTGTGGTGGTTGTGGTTGTGGTTTTGGTGTTTGGGTGAGTTGGTGATTGTTTGAGGTGGCAGTGCGGGAAAAACACAGTGGTGTCGGATGTGGCTGAGCGTTGGGCATTCTTTTTGCTTGTTCCCGCACCGCTCGCTGCAAGCCCAGTCGACCAAACCAACGGTCTTTTTATTTTCCCAAGCACGTTTGCTCAACAGGTTTCTATTTTCCCATCATCCAAATATAGCCCATCCAATTCAACACTTTCCAAGTCAAGACTGTAAAACTTTTCAACGCTTGGTTCAATGGTATTGCAACACAACATTCTGCAGGAGAAAACAAGTCTATAAACGTTTTTGCGCTGCGCAAAGTAAAAAAAAAAAGGTCGGGACTAAACTACGTTCTACCTACGTTGGTTGGCAAAGTAAAGGGAGGTGGGGATATCGCTGGTGTGTGTGACAGTGTGACATGTCGAGGGATAGAGATGATGACAGAAAGGCTGCTATGCTACTACTGAAAATGCTGGGAGTCGTGCCTTCGTGAATGCCGAGATAGATGAGTGTGACGCTGCTGCGGGAATGGGAACGCTATAAACAAGAACGCTGGAAAAGGGGTGTAAAAGTCGCGGTGACTTCTGCAATAGGACGCAAGATTAGACGCGAAAAGGAGGAAGTTCAGATGTCCGTACCACGCCCACCCGTGCGATAGTCTTTTTGTTGCTACCCCTCCGTTGAAGTACCGTAAAGCCGGTGACGCCGAGAGAAACCCAGGACACAATTGTTGCTTGTGGAAGAAAGTCTAGAGGACGAAAAGTTGACTCATATCATGCTCGCGATCGAGTTGAGTGCCGTGGTAGTCGTCCGTATACCCACAAGCTCGGGTTCACTGACTTGATGCGAGAGGTTTGGCGAATGCGAGTACTGGTGGCCGGAGAAGCTCTGCAAGCTTTGAAGTGGCGTGGTAAACATGCCCACTACCGGCTCGTGTCTGCTGGAAGGGTCGCCATACGCATCACCAAATGACGTCGCAGTCGGGGTTCGAAGGGAATGCATGTTAGGTGTGCCTGAAGTTGGTGTTGGGTACGCTGTACTGGGATAGCACGAGGTGTTGACTTGCGGGGTCGATGTTGGTGTGGAGGTTGGCATGGGAGACGGACCGCTCGACATGCCGTAGGACTGGAGCGACGAACTACCGGGTATCGGTGTTGGTGTGGAATGGCGGTGAGATGTCGCGTCTGACGTCGAGAGCTCCGGCTTGACTGGATACGAAGACGAGGTCGCTGACGCGGACGACGCTGCACGAACGCGCCCAGCCTGTGTCTCACGGCGGCGCTTGGGGCCATCTTTGACTTTGGGATGTGTGTGACACTGCGGCATTGTTAGCACACTTCGATCTTATAATAGTTGGTAGCGAGGCGAATCAGAACTACCGAGAGCCAATAGCCAAGCACCGTGGAATGTGAAGGACGTATGACTTACCTTGTATGCATGTCGGAACCACGTCGTTCCTTTCTTCTTGTTGCTGACGAGCGCAATCCATTCACCGCAACTTCCGCAAAGTCCTTCCCAGACGTCAAGATTGCCTTCCGTCCGGCGCGTGTCTTGCGGGCCCTGGAACGCTGCGCCGGTAGCTGCGCTGACACCATGCGTGAAGGACTTGTCGTACCAGAAAGCGCTGTTCTTGAGTACAAGCCATCTGCCAGGCTTGCATAGGCCGCACCAGCCCTCTCGTTTGTTGCCATGACCGCGAACCCAACGCGGGGTGTACAGGTCGCCAACAAAGCGAAGATCCTGCTCGTGTGGTACAAGGTCGGGATCGGACGGGTTCATGTCGGACTCCGGTGGGTTGAGTGCCTCTTCGTGCAGGGAGGAGTAAAGATCAGGTGGATCTGAGAGGTCTGCAAAGTGAGATGAGCAGCCTCCATGACGATCCGCGTTACTTTGGAGTAAGCGGAACAGGCCCTGCGAAGGTAGCGGTCGAGGCACCTCGAGATGATGCTGCTGTTGCTCTTGGTGGGCAAAGAATGGCTGGTTATTGGCATAAGGAGAATTTGATTGCGAGTACAACACGTTCTGCGTCGGTAGCCCGAAGTTGTTGTAGGCACTTGGCGGGTAAGCGGGCAGCGAGTGATGCGGGTTCAGGCGGGGACCGTATGGCGCAAAACGATCCGAAACTTGTGACATTGGGCGCGAGTTGTTTGGGGTCGATGTCGGCGCTTGTCCAGTAGACCACCTCTTGAACCGAGTGCTTTCGAGTGTGTATGGCGATGAGCGGACATTGTTGTGCGGCGTCGGCGACACGCGGGAGCGACTTCCAGTTCGAACAACGCCATCGTACTGAGGTCGTCGTGGTGAGGCAAGCGGTGACAGAAGATGGCTGGCACTCGGCTCCGGGTGGTTCCAAGTCTCATACTCAGACGGATATGAAACTGGTTCCGATGATCCCATCTCTTCGTAGGACGCCGGCTCTGGAAGCACACCGCCAGTGCTAGACATCGAAAAAGACGACTCGGACAGCCTCCGGGTGGAATTCGGATTGAAGTTGGCCATGTTGTCGTGTTCTTGTTGGCCCATGTTGTTGTATTGGCGTAGATCAATGATCGGAGTGTTTTCATCGTGTCCCATCATGCCATGACTGAAGTCCGACACATCCGACTCCAGGGAGGGGAATGATTCTAGCTCTTCGCACACCTTCTGACCCCATGGACCTTTGTTCGTTAGCACAACATGCATGCCTACTACTGAAGAAGCTTACTTGTGTCGATGACGCCGGGAAAGTAGTCAGTCGTCGCAAGCGATTGCGGGGCAGTCATGGTGGTGCTGTAGACAGCACCACTGGAGGAAGTCGGTTGCGAAGTCATCATGTCCGGCCTTCCCATAAAATGTCGTTGGTCCTCTCTGTTGCCTACAACAGGACCCCGCGGCGTAGCATAGTACTGCTGAGTTTGCGGCACAGCCCACGTGGGCTGGGGTGGCGACTGTCTGGACATAGGGTGAAGGCCTTGTTGCTGCTGTTGAGGTTGCTGCTGCTGCTGTTGCTGCTGTTGATGTTGATGTTGTTGATGTTGATGCTGTTGTTGTTCATGAGGGGGAAGGCTTGCGTAAGAGTACATCGACTGCATCCCTGGGGAGGGGGAGGGATGCCCCATGGCGTACTGCCGATTAGGTGACGGACGGTACCTAAAAAGGCCGTCAGTATGCGCGCACGAAGGAAAGATGACTGAGAATACTCACTGTTGAACCGCATTGAACTCCATCTTGGGTTCCGTTCTCTATATACAACGACCGTAAGATGTTATGGAAGTAGTCTGTAGTGCAACGTGGTTAGCGACTGATTAGGCTATACTGCTAGACAAGGGATCACTCGTCGAAGCCCTGAGTGACATCGAGCACTACTCAATTAGGAAACTCACATTGATAACGAAAGTAGACGGCTGCAGAAAGGAATGTGGCAGGGCGATAGCGCTGTGCGACTATGGCTGAGCAGATGTGGCGCCGGGATGGATGTAAGTTTCTCAAATGAGTGTACGAGAACAAAGTTCTCAATCGCAGCCAGCGCGGATGGAGCCCGCTCCAAATGAAAGAAATGTATACGAAGATAGTAGTTGGGCAGGATCCTAAAGAGTGACGGGCCAAATAGTAGGAAAGGCGGTTGGAGGGGTTGCTAGGCTATATGATGAATGCACGGGGGTTGCAACATCCGAGAGGAACAACGAAGAGCAATGATCTCTGTGATTGACGCAACGGAACCGCTTGGGCGCAAGTTTGAGAGAAGTGTCGGGACGCGCCTTGGCTGCAGGTGATCTGGAACGGCCACAGCAGAAGCGTTCACCCAAAAGAGCGTCTGGCGGGGATGGTGTAGTGGGTGGTGGACCGGGCGCAAGGCTGCTGGGATGCCAAAAGGCGATTAGACGCACTCTGAACGGTCGCACCAGTCGTTGTCTCCATGATCCTCTCGGCTGGCTCGGAGAGGCTCCTCGGGCCTGCGCACCAAGTGCCCCATGTTGCTGAGGCGGAGGTGTCGACATGGATGCCGCGCTGCCCTCGGCCATCATGACGACCCTCTGACAGGGAGCACTTGGTCGACGAGTTCAGCTGGAAGGGCATCCCATCACTCGTTGCAGCTCGGCGTCGAGTTTCAGCGCTCGAACAGGCTGGTGCATGTCGTTTATGGAAGGATGGAGAGCTGGGAGAGGTCGGCCGCGAGATACGCAACTTCCCGCTGTATCAACTCCACTACCAGGTTTAGGGATCCAGTTTCATCATAGCTGGAAAAGTTTTGTCTCAATCGAGTGCGAGTTGGATGGCACGGAGCAGCTGATTGGGGGGTGGGCAGTGTATCATCGCATGTGGCGCGTAGTTTGGTGAGGGATGGGCTGAGTCAGCAGTCGCTTCCTCTGGCCCCACGTCTCTTTACCGCGTCGCGACAGGTCCGAAACACTCTTGACACACGTCCAGGGGAACCTGAGACCCACCCTGCTCGCAACGTGTACCGCACCATCGACTCTTTTCTCGGTTTTTTCTATATTGATTCGCCGACACGAGCCCTCGGTTGTGTCGTGCAGCGGAGTTGTGGCCGCATTTCCATGTGAAGTCGACGTATTCAGCTATTCACTGCGCGGACGCACCGCGTTATCGCCGAGCAGTGGCATCGTCAACTGCCCATGACCGAAGCGAAGCCACTTCATTCCGTTCTGCCCGGAATGGCGCCATCTTTGCGCCAACGGAACATCCTCTCGTCTGTCGTCCGTCGTGTGTAGTTAGCACGGTGCAACGGTTATCAAGCTTCTGCACGTCATTGAGTCATGTTGACAAGTGACAGCGGCCGATCGCCAAATTACCTGCTAGTCTGAACGTTGCAAGACGTCGTTGATTGAATTCAATATTTTCAGGACTTGGCCTTGTACGCATGGAGGAATAACTTCAGATCACGAGGCCGCGGAGTGGTTCGCAATCTTGCCCTGGTTCGTGGCTTCGTTACGATGCATGCCTCAGTCTTGTACCACCACCAACCCAAACGCACATTTGTCAACAGGGCACAATTACCACCGGAACTTGAGAACCCAGGCTACCTGCAATCTTCCGAGAGCTCGAATTCCGAAGCACGAACTACTACAGCCCTGCCTCGGGTGCCGTGCGGGATCGTTCAAGATGATGCGCCACAAGGAACAACCCCAAGCAGTCAGCATCGTGGCTCGAAAAGAGCATAAAACGCCGACTATGAATGATTTCAATTCTCATGAACTCAAAATCGCTACAGATCGCCGCTGCCATTATGCGATTAGTAGTGAATATTGCCTTGCCCCTGGTGCCAATGGCATCTCCACAGCTTCGTGTCTTTCAGGTCAAGATCTGTCCGGTACTTCTCGGCCAACAACAGATATCGTCGCAAACGAGAATCCAGTCGCCCAGGCAGTGTACCTATGCGGCGTCGATCGTCCCAAAGAGGAGACCCTGCTTTACCATCTGGGGATCATCAGCATCATATCACGACCACATATGTTAAGTGCCATGTGAGACCACACAACCCGTGCACCGCAGATTCTGCATGCAAAAGCTAGGTTCGTACGAAACGATTCTGCAGCGACACCTCGAACACGTCATAGACAATGTTGTTCGACATGGCCACATTTCATATCTAGATCTGTTATCGCAGCGCGTTCCACAGCGTATCCGCCTCAGCGTATCGCAACACAACCAAGACACCCACTCACCACCAACCCAGTCCCTGCACTTACCACCACCTCACGAACACCCCCAAACCTTGCAACCATCCCTCACAAAACTCAGCCTTACGCCATGACGTAGCCTTCACCCACGCCATGAACGACACATGACACCCTCAATCAACCCAACACACCCGGTCGCAGTGTAGCGTAGCTGCGTCGCAACTCCCCCGAACCCAACCGCACATCTTTCAGCCCTAAACTTCCCCAGCCAGCCCTACTGCCCCAAAGCCGGGATCGACGTGTACAACATAAGTGAAGGAACGGGGGTCATCCATGTGCGCCGAGACAGTGGTTTTGACAGGGCTGGCAGGGAGGTGCTGGCGGGAGCGGGACGCGCGGACGACAACTCATCCACGATGGCCACACTATCACTATAGTGAGGGAATTGACATGTCGCATGTTCGTATACAGAGTTAGTGTTGATGTGAAGGCGTGCGCGACTGGAGAGACGGCGTGTTTGAGTTGACGAGAGAGAGGGATGTTGGGCAGCAAGTAGAATGTATCGTGATATTCTCCATCTACGAGTAGTATCGTCTAACCCTCAACACCAAAGCCAAAGGTATATCGCATCTACAGCTTCCCAACTTTGATCTCACACCCCCCAGACACAGTATCGAAGCTCAAACTACTCTTCCCATCCCCCTTCTTCGCCTCCACATGGTTCTTCCCCGGCTCATCGTTCTCGCCCAACAACTCCAACTCCTTGCCCTGTAAATGCAGCGCTCCACTCAAACTCGTGCCATCCACACTGCCCGTCCATTCCTCAGGGTACGTAACATCCAACCCACCACTCGTGCTCTTGTGCGTACTCACCAGCCCAGACATAGCCACACCCTTCGCCCTGTACGGCGAGCGCAGCGTGAGTGAAGTCTGACCCGAGTGCGTGTGCGTATAGATCTCGCTCTGGTAGTCCCCAGATTTAAACGGCAGAAGATCAGCCGTAACAAGTCCAGCGACGCTGTTAATCTCCGTGCGCGACCCGTGGATGAAAGTGCCGTCAACAGAACCGACAGTCGTGTTGATGTAGGTCTGGTAGTCGCGCTCGGGGATGTGTTTGCGTTTGAAATCCGTGCGGATACTACCCGAGAGCGAATCCACGCTGAAGACAGCGGGGTTCGTGGAGCCTTTTGCGGCAGGCTGGGGCTCGATGTCGATGTTCACGGAGCCGCTCTTTGTCTTGACGGAAAGGAGGTCGGAGAGTGCGTAGGCGCCGGAGATGGAGCCAGAGATGGTGGAGAGGTATGTTTGGCGGGAGGAGAAAGCGATGGCGTCGAGGGTGCCGGTGGTCAGGGAGATGGAAGTAGAATCTGTGACGGTGAAGTTTGTGCCGGAGTGGATCTGCATGCCCATGTGCGTGGTGGCGATGTGCAGTTTTGAGAGAGTGGCGCCGGGGGCCATATAGATTACTACGGACATGCCCAGACAAGCTTTTCCGGGGCGTACGCCGTCGAAGCCGTCGGGGAAGGAGGGGTCGCCGATCGTGAGGCTGTTGTCTGTGGAGGCGTATCGCACGGCGTTTACGTCGACGGAGGCGGATACGGCGTAGGATGTCTTTACTTGGATCGTGCCGGGGGCTTGCTCGGGAGGGGCGGTTGCGACGTGTATCCAGCCTGCTACTCGTCTGTATGGGCCGTCGAGTTGGTGGACGGCTTCTTGGATGCTGAGCTCGCTTGTTTGGCCAAAGTCGTGGTGTTCGGTTCGGACATTGTAGTCTTTTCCGCACTTGGATGGCCAGCGGATGGGGAAGGATTGTTTCGGTGCGGTGGGTTGCGCTGCGGCGGATGGTGAGGGCCATGGGACGGCGATGAGACTGGGCTTGTCGGAATCGTCGTCAATGAAGCCTTCGGGGTGGGCGGCGTCACCCTGTGCGGATTGTGCTGAAGATAGGGAGGTAGTAGCAGAGTTCTTGATGTATATGTCAGTATGATGAAGTACTTATTTGGGGGTATATACTAACCTGTCTGTCCCTTCGGACTGACACCGCAGCAACCATGAGGGCCAGCATAGCAGACACAAGCATCATAGCAAGTACCGTGCCGACCACCTTCAACCAGGTCTTCTTGAGGCACTGCGACCTGAGACTCCGTCTCCCGTACTGCTCTTCCTTGTAACTCGCATCCCGGGCTTCTCGTCCATCAAAGGAGAGCAGCCTCGCGCCTTCTTCGCCACTCAGTCGACTCGTGTAAAGACCAGGCGTAGTAGCTTCAAGGTAGGTAGGCGGCGGCCTCTCATCCGTCCCAGCCTCTTGTCCCACAAAAGCCTCTATGAGCGGTGTCGAGCGATCATTATACGGCGATGGCTCGATGGTGATTTGAGGTCTCGAGGACCGACTGTTCGCTGACGCAGTATCGATGTACATGATTTCGGGTTGAGACGTTCAATGAATAGATTTCAATAAAAAGAACGAGTAGGTAAATAAAAGATTGTAATGTGCGCACGCGCAAAGAATGGACTGAACCAGGGTATCAAGAATGTACAAGCAACAAGGAGAGTAAGAGGATGTGGAGGTCAAGAAAGAGGCCAGGCAGCCATCGATCTAAGTAATGACTCCAAGCTCAGGCATACAAAGCTTGATCTGCAACTCCAAGGGCTGGGCCGACATATTGTGCTGCTACAGATTTGTTTCGGTGCTGGAAACGCTGCATGTTTGATGTTGGCTTGGCGAGGGTGTGTGCAAGCGAACTGCCGTTGTTTGCGCTTTTCTTCCTCTGCGAAGTTTAGATTTGAGATGCGACTGTTGATCACTTGTTACTGGCATCTAAGCACACATATCGTTGGAACAGAAGAAGAGTGGGTTGCTAGAGATTGTGGCTCGTGAAGTTGGTGATGAAAGGTCGTGGCTGGTGTCGTTGGAGGCGTTGTCGGACGATGGGGGCGCTAGGCTAGGGACTTGCAACGCTGTCGATCAGGCACTTGGCACCTCGGTACGGGCATACGGCAGCACGCAGATATGCCTGGACTTGACTGTACGACGTGGCGAGCGTTTTTGTGGTCAGATATGGCAAAATACCGAGGAGCTTACCAGCAGATATTGATCTGGGATGACCGGGTAATCGGGTAGGTTCGACATGCATACTCAAGCCTCAGTCGATGGAACATCATTGGGTTGAGTTAATGAAAGCGTCGTACAAGCTCGTATCTGAAGTTCAGCTGAATGAGCCTCGAAATCTGTATATACGAGGGCAGTCTCGTCTGGTAACGGGTTTTGCTTGCAAGTCTTCCCATAGCCGCGGCCAACATGCGACTCGTTCTCGCAGTGGTCTTCTGCGTGCAAGCATTTTGCTTCGAGGTTGCTGCAAAACTCGCGAGCTGTCGCAATCCCATAGTGCGGAAAGAATGGTAGGCTGCCCTCAAAGTAGCATGTAAGTAAGACGAGTTGGAGCTTACGAGCCCGTTAGGCGATCTCTTGACAAAACAGAGAAACTGCAGTACATTGCTGCGGTACAATGTCTTTTGGAAAAGCCGGCGGTCACTCCTACTACTGCTGCTGCAGGTGCGCTTTCGCGATATGATGATCTGGTTGCGACGCACATCAACCAGACGATGTCTATACATTTCGTGGTAGGTGCGGCATGTTTGATTGAAAACGATGCTGACCGCCATGAAGGGTCACTTCCTCCCCTGGCATCGTCTCTTCACATCGTATTACGAGAAGATACTGCGTGAGGAGTGTGGATATAGTGGGGCGCAGCCGTATTGGGACTGGACATTGGATACTCCAGCTTCCAAGTTCGTTCAATCGCCCATATTCGACGCAACATACGGCTTTGGTGGGAATGGCCCTCTTGTCCCGGTCAACACGTCGAACAACGAAGTGCCAGGGCGGACTGGAGGCGGCTGCGTACAAGATGGGCCTTTCGTCAACATGACGGTTCATTTAGGCCCTGCTGCGTCGCTTGCAAGAAACGACCAGTGTCTGCGGCGAGACCTGGCGCCCGACTACGCCGCTATGTATGTGGGCAGAGATAAGTTGGACACAGTCATGGCGCAGGCGGACTATGGATGGTTCGCGCGAACGATAGAAGGTGGTACGGCCTGGGACGATAGCCAGATTCACGCTGGTGGGCAGTACGTGTTGTGTCTTGCAGGTTCCTCGCGGTGATGCTAACGTCGTCTTCTCAGCTTTGGTGTTGGTGGCACCTATGGCCAGATGGGCGATCCGTTCGCATCGCCTGCCGACCCCATCTTCTGGCTGCATCATGCCAATCTGGACCGCGTTTGGTGGTCGTGGCAGGCGAGGGACCTGGGGAATAGATTGCGCGACATATCTGGGCCGATGGTGCTGCAGGATTGGGATAATGCGCAGGGCGGCAATGTAACGCTTGACTTTCCGCTTTCGCTGGGTTATAATGGCTGGGTTGCGAAGATTAGCGATGTGATGAACATTGGGGATCTTTGCTATTCGTATGACAAGCTCTACTGAGCGGTGTGGATGAAGCGCAATCTGCAACAGTGTCTTGTCATGAGGTGTCGTGATGGATGGTGAAGGCTGCCTGTGAGCGGACCCCCGAGAGCGGGGCTTGGCGGTTGACGTAGCGAATTGTCGCATTGCGGGCGTGTCCTTTCCAAGCTTCACGTCAACGATGAAAGTCGAATCCCGATAGCAGCCCGCAAACTCTCGACATGGCCGCCCTGCAGAAGCTGTCGCAATTGTCGCCGCCACAGTGTGTGCTCCTCGCCGTACAATATGCCACCGAATCCAACATCCTAGCGCTGCGGGCGCTGACAGCACTCCGGGACGGGGATCTGCCGCTTGAGCTCACCCTGAGCATTCTCCTCAACTACCTCCCCGAAGAGAGCGACCCGGCGTCGTATTACGAATATCTCCATGATTTGGCGACTGGATCGCGGTATCCTGGCGAGAATCCCGCGGCATCGCTAGACGTAACATCGGTGGAACAACTCTCGAATTCACGGGCGAAGAAGAGGAGACATGCGCTGGATCTGCCGCCTGTAGTACATCCACTGTATGCGGAGGAGAGTGAGTTAGACCTCTTCAGCCACTTCCTCATACACCGCGCCCACCGGATAGACACGCAGACGGGCCTCCTAGATCTCGTGCCGCAGCTGGTGGTTCCGTTCCTGGGCCACTCCGAATACCTACGCACATGGTTCATATCGACCGTCCTCCCACTCCTACGTCTTAGCTACGAGTACTATCCGCAATCAACTGCAACCACGCTCGACGAATTTGCGTCACTCAAAGGACGACGTGCCATCGATTACCAACTCTCCCACGCTCGAAGCGCGACCGATGCCAATACACACAACGCGGCACGGGATCTGAAGGGCGTAGTTGCTCCATGGCTATGTGGAGCAAATGATCGCAAGAGGCGGAAAATCACACACGAAGGTCGGAGAGCGTCGATCGCCCAGGATCATGCACGGGAACCAGACGACTGGGATTGTCTGTTCCAATGGCTGCTGCATGCATCGAAGGAGCACTTGGCGCTTGTCACGGCAGCCATCTCCGACTGGGATGGCCCTGAGGATATGGACCTTGGTGGCTACGAAGAAGGACGAGACTACGTCGATGACCAACAACAGCGGCAGCTGGAGATGGAGTATGCACGAACAGCCCTCGCATGTCTCTACCTGGTCGACAAGAGCGATATCACGTCGTTACACACTGCGCATTCGCTCTTGACGAGGATATGCACGCTTCTCAATTATGACCCGCCTCCAGACCTTAGCATCGGTGTTGCGCAGTTACCCAGCTACGACCTGAAGGATCCTCT
This sequence comes from Alternaria ethzedia, assembly GCF_023757985.1. Taxonomy (NCBI): domain Eukaryota; kingdom Fungi; phylum Ascomycota; class Dothideomycetes; order Pleosporales; family Pleosporaceae; genus Alternaria; species Alternaria ethzedia. Next base: position 133,620 of record NW_026056242.1, read on the forward strand.
GCTCCAGGACTCAACAACTGCTTTACTGAGAGAGGATCGTCTACTGGATCCTGACAATGTCATCACACAGCCTGGCGCTGAAGCGTTTCGCATAATTGAGCTCATCATTTTCTCGTCGTGTGTCCTATCGACCTTGCAACAACCGGTATCTATCCGGGAGATTGCGAAGATGTCTCTGCGAGACGACTACTCCGAACAACTATCATTACTCCAAAAGATACTGCACACGCTGAACAGCGGCTCCAAAAAGGACAGCGAGCAATGGGCCACTATCCGGTCGAAGTTGCTGTGGCTCTGGAACTGGGGTACCGACTACCACGACGAAGACCGGAAAGCCCAAGGTGTCTTTGGTCTGCTGGAGCGAAAGACTCTGGAGACGGAGGTATTGAAGGCTCTTCTGGAAAGCAACCACTTCCCCCTCGCGATAGACTTGTACATCAAACCAGGATTTGGCGAACAGCCGCTGCTCTCCTCGGAGGTGGAGCAGGTCGTGCTCGCCTCAGCCATGCATTACTACGACAACGCCAGCAATGGTAACCGCAACAGAGGTGGCATGAAGCGAGCGGCTGATATCATCAATGCATTCGTTCCTCACTTCCCTTCCTCCTCGCGGTTCCGTCGGTTCCAAGCCCTGCTCACAGCAACTCACGCCATGTCTTTCTACTCGCTCATACTCCAGCATGGCGTACCTTTCCAGCCGGTCAATATCCGAGTGAGCCACAATCCGCTGTCGTTAGTGCGCAAGCTCTTATCGCAGAACAGCGGTAGCTACACCAAGCTCGACGATCTGGTTTCGATCGGCCAGAACTTGGTAGTCGCTATGCCATCATCCATCATGGACGAAGAAGCAGGCAAAGTGCCAACGGATGCTGCGACGATCGAACGGAAGAAAGCCGCGGCGGAGCAACGAGTGATTGGCATGGCCGTCGAGGCTGCACTGGAAGAAGACGACTTCGAGACAGCCTACTCATACGTCGTCAACCGACTAACGCCCTCGACACCATCACCAACACCACCAACATCCTCAACCTTCTTCTCCTTCGGAACCACAGAAACCGAAGACCACTCCGACGACGCCGAAGACGTAGCCTGGCGCGCCGCCCTCCGCGCCGGCCGCCACAACACCTCCCTCTCCCCATCGCACTCCTGGACCCAATCCAGCTCCACCGCACGCCCCGACCTCCGCCGCCTAGAACAACGCATGGAACTCCTCTCCCAAGCCCTCCTCCTCGCCCCACCCAACCACCTCGAAGAAGTCCTAGGCGTATGGCAACAATGCGAAGCCGAAATGACACACCTCCTCGCTCAAGAAACCGAAGCCGAAGAACGCTTCAACGATGCCGCAGACCGCAAATTGCCCGGCGCTTTCGACCTCGATACTATTACTGTGCAGCCGCAGCGAAGGGAAGTGGGGCGCGGTGCGGTGGAGGAATCGCCGATGGGGTTGTTTGATGTGGCGAGGGGGGCTGCGGCGGCGTTTTCGAAGACGGCGTTTCCGCTTAGGAGTAGTAGTGGGAGCATGCAGGTTGCGCCCAGTACGGAACCGCGGTCTGGCAGGGTTAGTATGGATGGCAGTGAGACGGGTAGTATCGATGCGCAGGAAAGGGTGAGGAGGAGGGATATGGTTGCTAATGCTGCGACGGGGGCGCTGGCAAGTGGGATTGGGTGGATGTTGGGTGCGAAGCCTGTTAACGAATGAGTGAGGGGATCTATTGTTCAGAACACGATGCTCATGGATGTGGCCGAGATAGAACTACGAGTTTCAAGCGTCTGCTGATGTAGTTGTGCTCTCTGGTGAAGACGGGTACGACGTTACTTCCGTCAAGCTTGCTGTCATAGTCTACAAGCCGAACACACTGAACCACCGCTTCATCCCAGCGCGTGTCTCTATACCCCCAGCCCTCACACCCCTCCCACCCCCCACCACCATCATATCATCCATCACCCCCTCCCCCATACTCTGCGGATCAATACTCCATCCACATGACCACAACGGATATGCCCGATCAGCAGGTTCCTGTGCCACACACCAGTCAATTCTCCTTCTCGTTCCCTCTACAAGACGGATACAACGTTACATACCCCTTCGATACAACATGCCCATCCCCTAGGATAAAGATCCACCGTGCAATCCGTCAAATTGGCGACGGGGATGGGCGTATAACATGGTGATCCGTTGTGGGAAAGTAGTTCGGTGCAGCAGGCATCGATGTAGGTGGGGTCGAAGTAGGTTTGGCATAGGCTTAGGGGTGGAGAGGATTGGGCGTTTAGGGGGGTGAGGAGGAGGAGGATGGTTAAGGCTGGGTTGGAGGAAGGGTTGGGCATTTCTGGGTGGTTTGGTGGGGATGCAGGGGAGGGGTGGAAGGATGGTAGACGGAGGAGAAGGTTAGGGTAATGGTTGATATTTATGTTGGAAGTAAACAGCCTCTCATCCCCGCTTCTGATAACCCCGGGTACAACATTCCAATCCAACGTTACCTAGGTACCCACCCTCCCCGCTGACGTCCTTCTACCGTTCACATGTACTCCAAACGAGTGACAGAGCCATGCAACGTACCACCCATCCGTCATCCCTTCTCACTCATCCGTACGTCATACCGAGATCCACTCCGCCTGCCTAGCCGTGTATGGTACAACATACTTCCCACTCAACCATCCTTCATCGCAGCAACAGCCTTAGCCATAGTCTCACCCATAGCATTGGAACTAAAGTAATCCCAGTACACCTGCTCCAGATCCTCAAGCGTCATATACTCAGATACGATGCCGCTGGGTCCGTGGCCGAAGAGAGGGCCGGAGGCGGGATAGGCGGGCTCCTGGTACTATCGTTAACATCACTCCCATCACATTCTCACCCCTACTTCCTCTTCCTCTTCCCCACCCACCAAGATCCACCGTGATTAGCAGGAAAGATCATACCTTCTCAACACAAACAGCCCACCCCGTCGGATAATGATACGTAGAGCACTCGGTCAAGTTGCTCACATACTCGATATCAGTGCAAGGCGCGTTGACACCGCGACTGATGACCGTGTGGCAGCAGGCGTCGGTGTAGTCGGTGCCGTAGAGGAAGCCGCAGATTGTGTCGTCGGGGCCCATCTGGGCGGTGGTTAGGAGGGGGAGGGACGCTAAGAGAGCGAGGGTGGGGGCGGTGAAACGCATTTTGGGGGAGTTGCTGGTTTGGGGGGTGGAAGGTGGTTGTGGGAAGGTAGGGAGGTGGGAAGGTGGGATAGTGGGAAGGTGGTATATGGCGGTTCTTCGAGGATTCTTTTGTAGTGACTGGCATTCCATGAGTCAGTGGAGGAGATGAATATGCGCTCGCTGAGGACGTTTTGGTACGGCAGATGCACCATCCCGTTTTCCTTTCCTTCCGTATGGCAAGAGTGTGTACCCGTGGGTGTTCCTCGGATGCAGATGGAAGTCTGCATCGTCGTATGCTTCTGGAATGATTTTGAGCGACGGAAGCCGAATGAACTTTTCGTGTGACGCTAGCATCGTTGACCGGAAGGAAGAAGATGAGAAAACAGCATGATAGTCCCCAGTGCCGATGATATCGGGGCCTTGCATATGCCGTGGACTCAGATGACTGGTCATGGTTTCCTCATCTGTCGAAACTTCCGTGGATGATGTCTGTTGCTTTCCGTTTGAGCTTTGATCACTATGTGTTAGTTTTTCTTCTTTCCTTGTTGCTTACCAAGGTATCGATCATGTGCGAATATCTCCAAATTAGTCGAGCAGCAAACATACCTATGTGCAACAGTCGCACTTGAGGCTTAGAGGTTAAAAAATGGGGTAGAAGGTGGGGCATACTGATAGTGGATGCTCTGAATGAGGAGGGAAAAACATCCGTAGGTGTAGTCGAAATTTCCTTTAATCCATCAAGAAACATCATCAAGCCAGCTCTGAACATTCACCCCTTCATCTACCTCAAGATCCCTCATCCAAAGCCATGCTTCAAGATCATGCCACCAAGGTCCAAATGGAACTTCATCCAAATTCGTGAGCCCCTGCATCGATACACCACTAAATCTATAAACCGTAGGATCATGGCGCAGCCGCCGGTGTTCGCTCACGTATCGACTATCCTTACCCATGAAAGTCGTCCGGACAGGCACCAGTCTATCCGCAAACACCCTGGCCCTAGCGAAATCACCCCTCGCTTTTGTGATCTGGAAAGCAAGGTAGTATGCATGAGCCAGGCCGACTGGATTCGGGCTATGGTCGTGTCGCTTCCACAGCTGGACCATTTCCTCGATGAGGCAGAGCAGTTGCTCAGGTGTTTTGTTGATGCCGCGCGGCCCGAGACCAGCTTCGTCTGAGACGATGTTGTCTATTTCATTAATGCGGTTCAGAATCAAGTCGCTCTCGATGGACTGCTGAGATGGTAACGAGCAGAGTTGACATGCACAGGTGAAATGAAATCTCCTCTGCAGCTCCTCTTGTCGCTCGTTCCGATCGAAGGCGCCTCCTAGGTAAGATATCGTAATCTCTTCTCCCTGGGAGATATCTCGTATAGCATGTACTGTTAGCCGATTGCTATTATCGTGCCAACAGTGAGCGGCATTGTTATCGCATGCGTGGTTAAGGCGGCATGCTGTGGAGAAGATACCACTGAGTTCTAGCTTTGACCCGATGGGTAGAGCGTTTGTGTACAGGATACCGATCCATTGCGCCTCATGGTCGTTGAAAGGGTGGATATTGCTCATGGAAAGAAACTCGCCTCTTTGGTGTTGGTTCAAAGATGTGACTCGGTCTGCTAGTTCTGTCTCAACTGGTTCTCCCACCGCGAAGATGGGTTTCTCAGAGATGATCCTCGCACCTTTGGGAATGTCTCTAGTCGCGATAAGGCCTTTACCTTTTCCAGGCACATCTTGAATAGTGTACGTGAGTGGGGTGGCTGAAGCATGCATGTTACCGATCAGTGCTTGCCGTGAGGGATGCATCTTGTTCTGGCTGAAAGTCAAAATCCGGTATGATTGACGCCTTTTAATTTGCTGGACGGTTCGTAGAACCGTGTGAGGATTGGATGTCTATATAAGTAAGTAGCGCAGGTCACGCTCAGGGTGTCATGCTGGAACCCGCAAGTCATAGGGGACAGACGGTTGTTTGCTGGTAACACATGAGGTTCTGCCTTGCGTAGAAGTGAAATTGTGGTACCCGCAATGTCGCAAACAAGGGCTTCCATTCTGTGGAATAACAGCCGTTGAGAGCGTAGTCAGTGTAATTGTGTGGATGGCCAGTCCGGTGGATGGCTGAAGTATCGCCCTGAGTAAGCTGATATGAACTTGCCGCTATTCGCTGTGCAGTCTCGATGCGCGCTGAGGTCAATAATGATGGCTCAAGAAAGCATAACTCCTGATGTCTGCTGAGATACGTGAAGACGTGCAAATCACGGACGTTGTTGAGATGGGAGTTCCTCGGCTGACGTTCAAATACCGTAAGCCAACACTCCGCAGTCGGACCAGAGGAGCTTTGCCGATGATCTTCAGCTGATCATTTCGACATTGCGACAGCTATCATCAGGGCAGGACTGATTAAGGCGATGAAGCATGAGTTGACGGCCGCGGCTTTGCATGTGGTTCGTAATGACTGAGGCTTGCTCGGAAGTGGGTTTGGAGCGTTGTGGGGAACGATCGCCTTCCCTGCCAGCAGCTTGGCGGCCGCGCTAGTGGCATTAACGTGTCTCGCGCGCGTCCGGCTTGCTTGATCAACACTCCCCGCGTCTCCTCATAGCATGCATCATCAGCTAGCCGCCCAAATCTGGTCTGGGTCAACAGCGAGCTCACCGGAACCATGACGAGCGACAGTCGAGACATGCGCCCACGTGTGCCGCACCCCGCATTACTTCTACCCCTCCTGGCACCATAGTTCCATAGCTAGCTCTGGGCGATACCGGGGTTATGTGCTGCTATATGTGTAGAGCGCGCCGTCGGCATGCTTGCGCATCATTTCTGCCCTCCTCTGCCTTCCTTGATCCAATTCCTTTCCTCTGCTAAGGTCTCGCATTCGTCGCGTTGTGACGAGTCATTGCACGCCCAAAACCACCATGTCTGACTGGTCTGATCTTACCGCGGCTCTCAAAGGAAGCTTGGACAAGGTTTCGAAGCTTCTCCAATCCGATGCACAGCTCAAAGCCTTTACGACTTCGAATGCCATTGACAAGGATGTGACTTTCGGCATCAAGTCAAGCGGTTCTGACAACACCCTCCTTGTCACAGTCAGCAACGGCAGCGCAAAAGCTAGCACCGGCTCTTCGAAAGATGCCTTGTTCACGCTCTCTGCTCTGCCCGAGCAATGGGAACAGCACTTCAAAGCAGTCCCGGCGATGCCGTACCAGAGTTACTGGGGAATGTTTGGCATGAACATCAAGCAGAAAGGCATTGAAGTCCTGGGCAATCAGACGGCCTTTGCACAATGGACACATGTCTGGAGGCGCGTCCTCGAACTGACACACGACGCGCATTGTGGACCGATGAAGGAGGACGAGCAAGCCGAACCCGAGCGCGACTTCCTTACTGGCAAGTACCTGTACCTCGACGCTCCAGTATGGGGTAGGTGCAAAACCTTCTACGAATACTCTGGTGAGGGAAAGCAGCCCATCGTCTTTCTGCATACCGCTGGTAGCGATAGCCGGCAATACCACGGGGTCATGAACGATGCGAAGATGCGCAAGAAGTGCATCATGTACGCATTTGACTTGCCAGGACATGGACGCAGCTTCCCTTCGAAGAACTACTCCCCGGGCGCGCATACAAACACCGAAGATAGCTACGTGGGCATCATCACGGCTTTTGTGAAGGCTCTGGGTCTGCGAAGACCGATCATTTGCGGCGCAAGCATGGCCGGTCAAGTTTGTCTGGCAGTCGCGATCCGCCATAGGGAGGTTGGCGCTGCAGGTGTCATTCCGTTGCAAGGGTATGTGAGACATTGAGGTTATAGTAGCGATGCTAACGATTGTAGTTCTGAGTACCTCAACATGGAGCGACAATGGCACGACCGCTCTCCAGTAGTAAATCAGTCGCTATTTAATCCCGAATGGATCTATGGCGTATGTTGAGTAGAATCTCTAACAAGAGTTCATTACTGACATGCAGTAGATGATGTCTCCTACCACGCCTCACGTGAACAAGCAGCTCATATGGCACACATACAGCGCACAAGCCTACGGCGTAAGTCCACCCCCATCCCCTCACACCACCCTCTCCTAACCCCTCCCCAGATCTTCCACGGCGACCTCGACTTCTACTTCGGAGGCTGGGACGGACGATCCCGCGTAGCCTCGATCGATACCCAGAACTGTCCCGTATACATGTTGACCGGCGAGTACGATTGGTCCAACACCCCAGAGATGGGACAGAAGACGGCGGACAAGATACCCGGAGCGATGCACAAGGCGATGCCAGACCTCGGTCACTTCCCAGCTACCGAGAATCCGGCGAAGTTTGTGCCGCATCTTATTGAGGCGGTTGATCATATATTGAAGATTAGGTCGGATAATTTGAGTACGATGCGGTTGGGTGATGGTACGGATTAGATGGATGTTGTTGTGAGGATGGATGGATGACGGCGACGATACCTTGTTTCTATGCGAATGTATCGACTTCTTGTGATGGGTTTATTGACCTCTTATCGTTTGACTTGGAATGTGCGAAAGACAAGAGGGTGGTATGCTCATGCGTTGATTACATGGATAGAGAGACGCAATCGACACCCGCATCGCACATGCACACCTGCTTTCCCATTCAAAAAAGGGTATCGTACTCAAATTATCCATCCCAAACCCATGCAGAACAAAAACTCCCAGTACCAAAAGAACCATCCTTACACCAACGCCTATATTACAAGTCCAAACCCAAAGTTCACCACCCCATCCCCACCTGGGCATTCATTCCCATCTACCTAATCTTATCAACCCTCTTCTTCGCAATCCTCACCTTCCCATCCACCCTCTCCACATCCTCCTCAAACAAGCCCAACATCGCATTCTGCTCCACAATCTCCGTATTAATCTGCACACCCATCTCCTTCATGCGCCGCACGACAGTCGTCAAGTCCACAAGATCTTCATCCTGTTCTTGGATGATTTGTTGTTGTAATTGGAGGACGCCGTCATTGTCCAATTCACGGGTTTTGTCTGTTTCGGCGGCGGGCGGACCGCCGAGGACGCGGCGGGAGGAGGAGGTATGTTTGGAATTTGTGTGGGAGGAGGTGTTCCTGGAGGATGAACTGAAGAGTCCGGCTTTCTGGCTTTCGGTGACGGCGGCGCTGGAGGAGGTCGAGGGTGTGGACGACGTGCCCGAGCCGGAGATGGCGGCTTTGACGGCCATGCTGTTGAGGACGGAGTCGAGGCCGTCGCGTTCCTTGCGCAGACCGCTTATCATGTCTTTTCTTCTGCGGATCTCGCCGTCGCCTAGTTTCTCGGCGGACCAGTCGTCGGAGGTTTTTTTGTTGGAACCACCAAGCCGGCTCAGCCCTTCCTCGAGCGCAGAGATGAGCGTACCGGCTCTGACGAGGCTTTTCTTCGCGTTGGCCGCGGCTTCATGCTGCGCCGTTGCAGCAGTCGCTTGTTCGCGTTTCGTCAACCACCTCCTTGCATCTTGCAAGTTGGATTTAAGCTCCGAGTGCTTGTCCAGCCAGTCTGAACTATCCCTCACTCTATCCTTGCCGAATTGGCTGCCGGGGAACCCCGCTGCTTTCTTCCCGTTCGCGCCATCCTTCTCTCCTAGTTCCAGAAACTTTTTGTAGGCGCTGGAGACGCGCCAGCATCCGTCTTCTGCGCTTTCTATCGCGCGGAGATAGGCTTCTAGCCCGACTCGTCGCTTCTCGATGGCTTCGGGGGACGTGGTTGAGCCTACGCCTAGGAAGCCGCCGAGCCAGGATTTTGGCGGCAGGGGCGCTGGTGGTGCGGCGCTGACTTCTGAGCGGAGCGACGAGTCGAGGGCGGAGAAGTCGGAGTAGCGCTTTTGTAAGGTGGTTGCGGCGCGTGGGAAGGGGTGTTCGATTTTGATGGTGTAGGATGTGTAGGCTTTGCCGTGTTCGGGTGTTTGCTCTTGTGTTGATGGTATCGAGATCTTGAGAGGCGCCATGCTTGCGATGTTGCTCAGTGTTTCGCAAAGTAAAGCTGGTATTGGGGTGATTCGGCGGCAGGCGGCCGTCTTGTGTTAGGCCGATGCCTGGCGCGGTCGCGTGCACTGTATTCGCGGCGATAGCGTCGTTTCTGCTGGCCCAAGCTGAGTGTATGCGCGTGATGTCTTTGGGTTTATTGATTATTGATTATGGGAGTGAGACGCGTTGAATGCCAAAAGCAAAAGAGCGATGCTGCTGCAAGATCCAGGGTCCATGCCTTGGTTGACGTCGTTGCTGCAGCTGCGGCACGCTAGCGCCACGTGCGTCACTAGAGCCTGACGGAGTGAGGTTTGCTGAACTCCATGTCTTTTGTCATCTACATCTCATCCTCCATCCCATCCAACATCAGACGACCACAATAACCTGCCATCGAAGCAGCTATTCGTATTTCGTCTTTATGCCTGTCATGCCATCACGCATCGCGATCTTAATGCTTCCTTGACCTATCCGGCCAGCACGCTTACGTTCGTGGGATCGCGTCCGATCCAACACGATGATTGCCATCAACATCCCGATCGATACCAGAAATCCACAATAACCCAACACCGGTATAATGGTTCGCGATATTTTTCGATGCCAGCCATGCCGTTACGCTGCGCCACGCCCGCGCAATTTACTCAACTAGCATGCTCGGCTTTGTGGGACCCTATCCGGCTCTCACATGCGCTGGCGAAGTGCTATATACAGGAGTTACTGATCATCTTAGATCCAAGCTAATCTGGTATTGCAGTATTGAGGTGTTTGCGGCCCCTCTGTGGTCATTCAATCAAACATGTGCTCACCGTCGCCATGCCCAAGTCGTGCATCTGAGCCTCAGCACCGACGACTTCATATATCAGCTACGTCGTCCCGCGATGCTTCTTTTCCGGTCGCTCAGCGCATTTAATTCTAGGATGCTACCATCCTCATCCACCTTCTCCTTTCTGGCGCCGTCTCACTATGGCGCAACGTTACCATACAACACTGCAGACTCGTCGTCTCATACCTTCTCTCCTCTTCAGGCTCCATGACCCTACCTACGGCGAGACACGACTTCCTTGTCCTTTCATAAAGAGGTCCTAAAGAATGTTTGACCGCATCACTCTTGCGGTGCCTTCTGTTCACAGTCCTTTTCGTCCCATGATACTGCGGTGACGCGACGCAGACGAGCGACTCACGACTTCCGAAATGCATATGTGCCCATCTAATCAGGCCATCTCAAAAAGAGTGAAGAATCGTCAATACGAGAGCTCTTCATAGAGCGCCGTCGTTACAAGTCACTGCACACCCGTCATCTCTTCTCATCTCCTTTCTTCTCCGCGGGCTTCATGACCAATACCTATCGGCTCGAAATGACTTTCTATCCGTCCAAAAAGAGCTTTCAGTCAACGCGTCGTCGCAATACACTGCATTGCGGGCGACTGGCGTGACGCATCACGGGCGTCCTGTTCAGCCAGTAGAGGCTAGGCTTCCCGTATATGACCTGAAATTACCGCCGACGCCCTCCAGCCTCGTAATTCTATCAGTAATGTTTTACAAGGTGGTCCGAGCCATCGCTGTCGGTCGAGTGTCTCCTAGATAGAGGAGGTATCAGTGAATAACTGCACTTGTTGCGGTCGGACGCTTTCCCTGAAGCGAGAGGGCACCCCACCACATTTTGGACTGAGGCCACTGACCGCACGCGACTTCCTCCTCTTTTCTTCTCATCGAGAGCAGAAGGTGCTTCTGAGCGACATCGACGACAGTATATCATCATGTCGGTCCCTCATTTCCCCTCGGAGTTGGTCAACATCACCATCGGCGACTTCCTCTACACCTACGGGTTCGAAGAGTTGAGTCTGCTTCGCGGAATCGACAGTAAGTTCTCAGCTGGCGGAGCATGTATGCATGTCGCCCAGACTCTCCTCCTGTCCCCAGGCGACGCAGAGACAAGGATGATAAAAGCGGCCAAACTGACATCGCTTTTCCAGGGACATGGAAGGCCGCCATCGACGCCGCCATCGCAAACCTGCCAATCGAGGCCTTTGTCCCCCTGACCAATGCTACCCGCGCCATACTCAAGAGCGTCCGCGTACCCCATCTCGCTAATCGGGCATGCGAGGACGGGCGTGTACTCACCGGCGAGCGCGACACCCTTCCCAAGTACATCAAGTTATGGGCAGGCTGGCTCATTAGTACTGACGTAGTGAGCTCGGGAGAAGAGTATGCGACCGCGCTCATGCTGAGCAAGCAGTTGAATATCGCGTGCAAGTCTGCTTGGGAGATGGCGAGTTACAGGAAGTCGAGCAAGACATTTCAACGTGTGTTGCCATACTTCACCGACAACGGCGCGGGAGTTAAGCTTGCTGTTATAGCGGCAGTTGGTAACCTCGATGCCCTCATATCTACTGTCAACTGGTACGGCTCCGATCGGCTCTGGGACGTCTTATACACCTTTGGGTCTGCGCTCGCTGCAGCCGCAGGTGGTGGTCACCGCAACGTCGTCGAATACCTCTTGGGTTACTTCGTGACGAACTACCGTACCCATCCCTTGGAGCAGTATGAGGCAGCCTTCAGGGGCGCCATCGCTGCAACCCTACGTCATGGTAATGGAGACATGTCGGTGCGGCTCCTCCATGTATATCACCGATACTTCCCCGCGGTCCCAAAGCTCTTGCTTAATAGTTGGATTGCTATGGCGGCCAAACATCCGGACGACCGCGTCTCCGTAACGTTGCTGCACCTTCGCACTGAGCCCGGCCTCCGCGAGCGTTTCGCAAACTTCAAGCTCATCTGTAAGACCAACAGCAAGCCCGTGGTCGATGGTTTCCTCAGGCAACGTTCTATGAATCTCAACCAAGGATACCTCGAGAAGAAGGTCGCTTTCCGGTGTCTTCTTTCCGTTGCCGTGGGTGTTGGCCATCCTTATCCGGTCAAGGCACTCCTCCACCACGGAGCACACGCGGATGGGGTACCGACTTGTCGGCCTTGCGATCTTCCTCTCTGGCTCGCCGTCCAGCGTAATAGCCTCGAGATCGTTGCCGCGCTCTGTTCATATGGCGCTGATATCGAATCCATCGGCCAGCTGTGGAACGACAGCGATGACCAGTTCAAGGAGGAGCGCGGCGCCATTGTGATGCATCTCAACCTGGTACAACAACAGCGTGTCGCTCAATGGGACGCTGCCATGGGCGATCCCCAGCAGTCCTAGGTGGTGGTAGCGTGGCGAGGGGGCTGCCGAGGAGGTTGCCGGCTACACACCAGTCTTGGATCGCGAAGAGCTGCGCGTAGGGGCAACGTCGGCCCCAACGTCCGTGCTTGACCGGTGCACGGATAGGCGCCACGACAACAAACTTCAGCTCGCACCTTCACTCCTGTGGCTGGGAGGCCTTCTTCCACCACGTCACCGTCCACGTCCCTCGAAAAGCGATTGAGAAAAGAGCATGGGCTTCATGTAGGCGAGATCCCGGATCTTCATTGACGAGGACTAAGGATACTCGGGCTTTCGATTGGGAAGTTTGTCGAAGACGTCCGTTGACGCATGAGATGAATGGAGTACAGGGCTAAGTAGGGTCTTTGGTTATGGTAGAATTGTTTTCTTCAAGCTCAAGTCTCAGATCAGATGGCCGTTACCAATTCATCAAACTACAAACTTCAGTTCCTGAACCTCCTTGTCCGAGTCAAAGGCGCATGCTATTCTTTCAATGACTCTCGCTTTGCCTCATCCTACTGCGACCAACCCTTAGTTCTCCAGGCACGTCAAGTACGGAAAGAGGTCTCCAAGGGGCTGACACGGGCTGGAAAAGTCCTCAGGGGCCTTTCGTCTCATCTCATCTTAATGTGGACCAGAACACGCTCTGAATGTGAGAGACACGGTAGTAATGGCAGGATATGTCCAGTAAAGTTCAATCGAAGATAGCCCAAAACTCTTACGAATGAGAGATGCCGAGTTCAAGTGAGTATTCAGAATGAACAGTCACGGTGCGGGGCGTTTGCGATCTGCTAATCATCTCACCAGCCCGTCCGGGAAAAACATTGCGCAATGGAGGATGGCTTATTGCGCAATGCAGGATGAAATATTGCGCAATGGGCGACAATTGCTGGTCTAACTCCACTTTCAGTGTCTCTTATCCAACGCGCCCAGGCCAACACACGAATATAAAATCTTTGTCCAGACCCGACACATCCCTTCTACCTCTACCTCGAACTCGACACCTCAGCCGCTGAACACGTTACAAACATGCTTCAGCTACTCGACCTACCGATAGAGATCTTCCAGCGCGTCTTCAACACACTAGCCAGGAGGCATGGTATACCAGCAGCGTGGCTGGCTCGAGGAACCTGTAGTAAGTACCCAACAAGACAACACCCGCACACGTGACACCCAAAACTGACAAACTGCGATATTAGCCTCGTTTCGCGATTACATCACGTACGACATCCTCGCCAACCCAGCGCTTCACGCCTACCTCAAGACGCCCGCCGGCCGTAAGATCCTCAAGAACAAGCTCGCCGACTTCATCTTCGTGCGAAGCAAGAAGCTCAACGGCTTCGCACGCAGCCATGTGACGGACTTCATCCGCGCTATCCTCCGAGCGATGACTCCATGGATCGCCAACGACACTGAAGAGGCTGCACTTAGGAGGGCGCTGTGTGAGCTGTTTGTTCGCAACCACAGCGACGCGTTCAGATGCGTTACCACTGACTTTAACAAACTGGGATACTACACGCCAAACACCATTCGGGTCACTGATACTGCCCTGATCGCTGCAGCCGCCGCAGCCGGAAAGCTCGACGCGTTGAAGCACTTCGTCGGCGCTAATAAGTGTCTGCTGTGGACGCAGTCACTGGCTTTTGGTTACCCACTTGATGCTGCGGTGTATGCGCGACAGAATGTTGTCACCAAGGCACTGGTACAGCAAGCCATCACCAACCAGAACCGAGACGTCGCTGGATACCAATACAGCGAGCATGTATCCTTCCGCCAGGCCATCTGCACTACCATCGAACTAGAAGACCACCCCATGACGAAGACGAAATACCTCCTAGCCAAGTACATCACCGCATTCGGCTCAGCAACCGAAGCCTGCATGAAAGCCTGGCTGGACAAAGCCATCCAAACCAGCAACGAAGAAATCCTCAAGCTTCTTCTTGCTCTGCCTTCGCAAACCGGCCCATCAACCATCTACGCCGCTTTCGAAACAGCATGCCGTCTTTTGAAGCCAGATCTCCTCTATTTACTCTTCGGTCCTCAAATCGGTCAAACCACTTTATCCATCAACCAGATCCAAGGCTCCACATACGCCCTCCTCACCGCCGTCAACTTATGCACAACACCAGCCGCTGGCACCTTCATCAAGACGCTGTTGGAACTAGGCGCCGATCCCAACGGTCCTACCTACCTAGCCGGTCTCGAGCGGCCCCTCGTAGAAGCGATGCGTTACGGTCGCAGCATCGCTTGTCTGGTCTTGCTTGAAGCTGGTGCAAATTCGTATTTGGTCACGCCTGGGGATTTTAGATGGATTGAGAGTGTGAAGAAGAGGTACCAGGAGGGTACGATGGCGGGTGAGGTATTCAGGGATGCGCTTGAGGTTTGCGAGGTGCCTGTGGTGGCTAGGGATGAGGATTTTCTTGTTGAGGTGGATGAGGCGGATGGGGATGTTGAGGTTGATGGTGGTGATGGAGTGGAGGTGGGGGGTGCCTAGGAGGATATGCTGGGTTGGGGGGATGGTTAAGTTTTGGTGTGGGAGGGAGGTAGACTGCAAGGCCTCACGCCTTTGATGTGATTGAGTAGGCAAGAAAATGGAGATATTGCTGGTAGGAGATATCAGGAGTTCGGCATCTGGTCTTTTGGATGAAACAAACACTCATTTGGGTGAGCTGGGAGGTACTTCGCTCTCAGTATGGAAAGAATGCGGTATCATTGATTAGGTTGCCGAATTGGTGTTGCATATTCCCATAGCGTCGGCCCTGGAATCTTATACCCATCAAGCTTCCGATGCACATCCACTAGTATGCCTTCATCTCTCATACCGTACAAGTCTTTGCCCAGAACACCACCAACCAGCTTCTTCCCCTTCTCCTCCGTCCCTCTCACAACGCGTAGATTCACACACTGCGGATACGCCTGCGCACCATCCAGGTTCTCCGCAACATGCAGCGCAATAATCTCATGCCGCAGCACATAGTATCCTTCCGAGAGTCTTTCCGGTATTTGTACCACCCAAGAATACTCATTCGCAATAAGCACATCCGCGGCCCACGTCCCACCGAGATCCAACACATCCCAGCCCGTACTATTCAGCCATCCCAGCTCATCGATCTTAACCCAAGCCAGATCCTCACTTTTTCTGCTCGTGCAGCTCCCTTCACAGTCTGCCAGATACGTCACAACGGGACCGACGTGCGACACCGGCCATTCATTCCATTGCAGCTTTAGCTCGTCACCGGCTGTGGTGTTGATGTGGAGAGCGCCTGGGATGGCGTTGTAGTGACAGGCGATGTTGGAGGTGTTGAACTGCGAGGGCGGGATGTAGATGTTGCCGAGATTTGACGCGGACCATGCCGCAAGTGGATGCGGCGGTGTGAGATTGACCGAAGAAGCGGGATCCCAGCCTGCGTAGATTGCTCCGCTCGATGTTGTGATTTGGGTTATTCGGCCGTGGGCTTGGACAGCAGTGGTAAGGAAGGCTGGTATTAAGATGGTGGAGAGATGCATCTCTGCGCGACGTAACGGCCCGCGGTCTGCTGTCAGACCTTGAGACAGCCCTCAAAACGGCACGCGATGAGCACGTTATGACCATCTTCTAGTGGCCACCGACCAGGATACTGGGCTTGTGATCCCCTTCGTAATCGTCGTTTACCCATACAGACCTGGTAATTACCCCAGATTTCGTGATGTTGTACCTCATATCGACATGCACCCGTGATTGGCCAAGCTCTTCGGTAGCTTTGAGGAACTTACTCTAGACCTGACGCCTCTACCAGAAATACGCCGCGAGTACTACAGTAGACGAGACAACCCGACATGGTCAGTTATCCGCTAGGAGCCGCGTGAACGGCCTCGGTTGCTGTGCCCTTGGCTTGTGTCGGGGCTGTTGGCGTCCAGTCGTGAACGCGTCGGTACCTGGCTTCCCTTCGTCTTCTGCCGTGGGTTGGTGTGCTAAGAAGGCCCTTACATCTGCGTACGGTCCGCCGAGATGCCGCCTAGCAGACGCATGCTGACGATGGTTACATTGATCGGACGTCCGAGTGTACATGGTAGCGGTAGCTAAAGGCTGTATCGCTTTTTGGCGATGGTTGAGAGAATGCAAGGATGGCTCATGCGTTGGAGTCGCAAGGTACGGTGCATCTCATAAGTGTTGCTCGTAAACAGACGTTGCCTTTTGTGAGTGTTGCAAGTTCGTGAGATGCGGGACGAAAGATGTCAAATGACGCACGAGGGTGACTGCCCAGTTGTGGACCCTGGCGTCGATCGCACCCAGATGCGCTCTAGCGCCCGCCAAGCGAGATCTCTGGGAGAAAGGCCAACGAACCGCCGCTCCTCTACCCCACAAACAAGACGACGGAGCGACCATCAAGACCCCGCATGCTCCAAACAGGGCCGTTGGAGGTTGGAGTACTAACGGCTCGAACCATGACGTCTAGCGCGTGTCTTCTGACTGTGCCTGGTCAGTGGGTCGCTAAGAGGGCGTATTGGGCCGAAGGAACAGGGCGTACATAAGGCGACCAGAGACCAGGAAAGAAGTAATAGTGACAGGCCATCGTTTGGACGCACAGGCCGACGACCGTGATTTATCCGTTCTAACAGGTCTTTCCTGAAACTTCAATTACTGCAATTGAACTGCGGATCGTTCCAGTCACATACCGCGCGCGTGAAAGCTACGAACCACGCGCAAAGACATTGGACAATCTTCTGATCATCAAGTAAGTAAAGGAGCCTGACATATGAAGTGTACATCCATGCGAATCTATCAACTAACGGGTTCAGAGTTGCTATGGTCGCGTATACGGTATTGGGGTCAGCGGCCCTGGTAGCTACTGTCCTGGCTTACCCTCAAAGTTCCACGACGTATTCGCCTCCGCCGACTGACGATCTCGCATCGCCATGCGAAGAAGCGGCCTCAAGACTCTATCTAGAAGACGGACCCCAGAAGAACTACCTCTATTCTGATTGTCACACCAGCGCCCATGTCATTGTTACAACTCCCAGGCCTGACAGCAACACCAGTGTCGTCAAGCCTCGGCTTATCGTGGCATGGCCTGCTGGTAATAGTGGAGCTATGGCGTACTTCGCGCCTGAGAGCGGTCAAGGCAGTCTGAACATCAGTCTGGAGGAGTCCGGGAACGGAGAGACAGTAGAGGCACTGGGCGCTTCGGATCGTGTTGGAGTGTCAGCATCGATCATATTCAACACTACTGCTAGATTGACGCAACCGATTCTTGGTAGTATACGGGCTATTCGCGACCAGACCGAAGGCTCAGGCGTTAGCCAAGACTTCCAGAACAATTTCGGTTTTTCGATCAACGAAGACGGGAGCGCCTCCATCAACCGTACCTGGTTTGACGGTGTGACTACTACGACGCTGACGTTCGCGCCGCTGAATGGCGCTCAAGCCATTACGCTGAATCGCGGCGCGAATTGGACTTTGACATTCGGCGAAGGTAGCTACCGTTTCGAAGCCTCTTACAACTATCCGCAATTGGAGCAGCTCAGCCCTCAAGAAGTTCTCAACGACGCGTCTTCCGGCTTGATTGCAGAGAACTCAGACCAAACCACCTCTTTGTCATTCCTCTCATACTCCAACAAGCTACTGGCTGGCACATGGCGCTTCCTCACCTACTTTGGTCGAGACAGTATGCTTTCACTGCTGTTGATGCAGCCCATTCTCAGCGAAGCAGCTATTGAAGCCGTCATCGGAGCTGTTCTCGAGCGAGTCAATCGCACTGATGGTACTGTGTGTCACGAGGAGGTCCTCGGCGACTACGCGACCTGGCTGAACAGGAAGAAGGGAATCAACTCCAGCGCACCTGGCTGTGACTACAAGATGATCGACACGGACTTCATGCTTCCAATTTCCATGAACAGCTACTTCGTAGATACGGATGCTGGAAAGAATCGTTCGGATGCTTTCTTCAGGAAGACCGCAACGTTCCTAGTCGAGAACGACGGACTGGCGTATTCTGAGCTGGCCCAGTTTACCGCAGAAAAGATCATGCGGATCGCTTCACCGTTTGCGCAGAGTCAAGTAAAAGAGAATCTCATCCACCTCAACGAAGGCGAGATAGTCGGCGAGTGGCGCGACTCTAGTAATGGCCTCGGAGGAGGTCGCATCCCGTATAACGTCAACACCGCGCTTGTACCTGCAGGACTTCGGGCTATCGCAAGTTTGAGCCGCGCAGGCTTCTTCTCCGATCACCCGGATTGGTGCGAAGAGGCTGATAAGTACGCCCAGATTTGGGAGGATGAGACGTTACGCTTCTTCGAAGTCACCGTCCCGCAAGCCGACGCCAAATCTCTTGTTGAGAACTACGTGTCGAACGCCAACCTTACCCTCCCAAGAAATGTCGACAAGATCACAAGCGATGTCACTTACTACGGCGTCGCCCTTGACGGCGAAGTCGGTACACCCGTTGTGCCCGTCATCAATAGCGATGACTGCTTCCGCCACTTCCTCCTCGACACCACGAATCAAACCCAGCTGACGGCATACATCAGCCAGACCGCCGATCACATCCTTCAACCTTTTCCGGTTGGCCTATCGAGCGACATTGGACTCTTCGTCGCGAACCCCGCGTACGCCGGGAATGCGACATTCGAAGCAGGTTTCTCAACGGACGACTACCACGGCACTATAGTATGGAGCTGGCAGCTTGCCATGATGGGCGCTGGACTTGCGCGACAGCTTGGTCAATGCGATAAGGAGGGTGCGCCTGGTAACTCGATATCCTGATGTTTTCTCACGTTTCTCCATCGTGTGATTGCTAACTCAGCATCGTAGACTTCTGCGCAGACTCCACAGTCTATGACAAGGTCCTTGCCGCGTACAACAGCCTTTGGGATACCATTGACGCAAACCGCGACCAGCTAAGCCATGAGGTGTGGAGTTGGAAATACGACAACGGCTATCAGATTGAGCAGCTGGGCTCATTGACCGCGACTGAGAGCAACATTCGCCAGCTTTGGAGCTTGACCTTCCTTGCTGTCAAGAGGGAGAGTTTTGGAAGCGCGTAGAGATGATCAAGCTGCGGTAATTGAGGGCAAATGCAAGGCAATGAGAATCGGCAAGTATTGCGCCAGAAACCACCCTATCAGACGTGCCTGCATAGTGGGCAAGAGGCGTAGTGACTTCGATTGAAGAGCAAGCAAAGATGTCGATCCTGATTACAAACAAGTCTCATCGCATCAATTCCCATCTTCGGTACTTTGCGACGAACCAGAACACATGAGATGAGTGCCCAGATGATGCCGGTCAGCACGTGTGGCTTCGGATGAAACTCGCATTAACTCGCGATTCGCTCGCTTCGACGTCATCGCTTCCAAGCAACCGCAACATATCGTCCAACCCTCGAAAACGCCGTATACACCGTGTTACTCTAAGTGGGAAGGCCAGTTCAGCCTGGGCAATGGGGCGCATCTTGCATCTACGGGGTCAAATAATCCACCATCATCCTCGCCGTCCGGAGACGGACCAAAATATGTCCATGAGGCAAGACGCATTCGGGCCTTTATGCGATGGAGTTAAGAGACGAACGTGGAGATAAACGAAGAAAAGCTGATGCTAACATGTGTTACCAGATGCCTTCCACAGACCGTGGTATTTATATAGCAAAGAAGAGCTTTTGAAAACGCCCAAATTTACAGCTCATCATACAAGACACACTTCATCAACATCCGTTACCTTCGACTTAGCCAAGAAGCACTTTATCACGTCCGGTAGCAATACCCAAATTACTGTCATTCCAACAATGGCCCAATATGCCGAGCTTCACAAGATCGCGAATCTCCGTGGCGCAGGCGACGCTCGTCCTACAGCCCTCCAAGTCATTCGCGACGAGGGTTTGACCGGCAAGTTGAACGACAAAGTCTTCCTTATCACAGGAGTGTCTTCCGGTCTAGGTATCGAGACCCTTCGTTCGCTGCACACAACCGGCGCCCACGTCATCGGAACCGTGCGCAACATACCAAAAGGCCAAGCTGTAGTCGACGAAATCTTCGCAGAGAAACACGATGGAGCTGGGAAGATTGATCTGATCGAAATGGAACTGGACAGCTTCGACAGCATCCGCAAGGCCGCCAAAGAGATTCTCACCAAGACCGGCGGAAAGCTCAACGTAGTCATCGGCAATGCAGGCGTAATGGCCACACCATACGGCAAGACCAAAGACGGCTACGAAACCCAATTCGGCACCAACCACCTCGGCCACTTTCTCCTCTTCCACCTCCTCAAAGACGCTCTCCTCGCGTCCGCAACCCCCGAGTACCCCAGCCGCTACGTCAGCCTCTCCAGCATGGCGCACATCTGGTCCACCGTGCACCTCTCCGACTACAACTACGAAAGCACGCCCTACGAACCATGGAACGCCTACGGCCAAGCCAAAACAGCAAACATCTGGTTCGCAAACTCCATCGAGCGCCACTACTCATCCCGCCATTTACACGCTACGTCTGTGCATCCAGGCGGTATCATCGAGGGATCTGGTCTCGGGGTGCATGTGTCTGAAGAGACCAAACAGGCGATGTTTGGTGACCCGGAGATACTGCGGACGTTCAAGAGTGCGGAGCAGGGGGCTGCGACGCAGGTTTACGCTGCGGTGGGTAGGGAGTGGAAGGACAAGGGTGGGAGGTATTTGGCTAGTTTGGCGGAGATGGGGACAAGAGAGGAGGAGGCGAGGAAGGAGGGTATGTATGAGAGTGCTAATGAGGGGTATGCGCCGTGGGCGTATGATGAGGAGGGTGAAGAGAGGTTGTGGGAAGAGAGTTTTGGTATGGTGGGGCTTCCGCGGGAGTGAGAAGGACGATCATCGGCGTTTCCAGGCCGGTGTCTAGATGTTGTCTGCAGGGCGTAATACAAGGGGTTGGTTGTGTAATCTGATCCTTTGCGTCAATGTTGTAACTTCGCAGGGTCGCGCCCGATTTATGGACAGTCTTGAAAACATGTGCTACCTAGTAGAGTCTATAGTCTTGAACCAAATTCGTCGAGGTCTTCATGCGATCTGGATTCCTAGCTCATTCACTCTTATTGTATCACCGCTTTTCCTGAACGGGGGTAGACAGGATCCGGGGAGTGGGGCGCATGAACCCGGCTTCCCGCGGGGCGCGAAGTTTGCTGCAACCTCACGGATGGAATACTGCATCCTGAGCGGCATTGCCCGTTCGCGAATCCGACCTTCTTCCTACTCTCACGCTGGATCTTGTCTCCAAGGACACTTGAAGAGTACTGCTGATTGTTCAGTGGCGGATGATTACTTGTTGTGTCCAACACACACCCATGTTGCGGTGCGCATCGCCACCCGTGCACGGCCGCTACGAAGATACCATCCAATGCGCATGTCGTTGCAGCCGTCCCTCGGTCACAAGCCTCCCAAGAGGATGGAGCTGCGTTGCCCCGTGATGCTTTCTAGTCTTCTGTATGGTCGCATAATATAAATTCATGTCACTTGGACATGGTTACGATACGATCAGCATCCTCATTCGGCAACGACAGTTACATTTACGTATACTCAGCTGTCCAAACAGGGTACCCGATACCGACATCTTGAACCCTTGGCTGATATTGCCCCCCAGATCCGAAGCCACTGAAAGAGACCCTCGCACCAACAGGATGTACGCCCTGCAGACAGTCCTGGCTACATCCTAACGAGGACTCAGGTCGTAGTTGCTTTGGATGGCCATGCAGGCTATCGCTGGTTCCCGCTCGACTTCGCCACTCGTGATCTTGCGTTCCAACTCCGCCCTTTCCTCGCGGTGCTTCCTCATCTCTTCGTCGCGCTCGTTCTTTGTGCCGAAGGATGGAATCAGCCCCACAGGAGGGGTCAACCACTGCCTATAAATCGTAGCATTAAGTCAGCTAAAACTTCGTCTACTCAATAAGCGTGCGATGACAGGTGCGACTTACTCCTGTGGAACCGTTCTGCCATCAATCCCGCGGAACCTATCCTCTTTCTCCTGGCTCCAAGGACCTCTGTCCAACCATGATTTGATGAGCTCTGGCGACATGGGCTTTGCATCAAAGATGTTTGTTCGTGTAACCTGGTCGGGCGGCCCGGGTAGGTATTCGATGACTCTCATCACTCCGTCTCTGCAGATCATGTGGAAGTGATGGCCGTGCTCGCATTCTCGCATAGAGTCGACGAAGATCTCCAGCGGGTCTGTCTTGACTCTCGCTTCGGTCGAATTGGCGGCCTGCTTTATGCCGCTTCCGTTTTGATTCGGGTCTGCGGTTGAAGGTTCCTCGTTGTTGGCGTTGAATCCTTTCTGGCTCCGCGGCATTGGCGAGGGAGAAGAGGACATCGTTGATTCGTTTACAATGGGAAGTAGGATTCAGGCGAGCAGCGCTGGCTTCGTATGTTATTAAACGCAACCTCGGGTAGAGGGTTAAATAGAGTGGTGGCAGCAGGCGATGTGGTGTCTGCGAGAAGAAGATGCAGTGCGCAAAGGTTGAGATGCGGGGCGTACTTATAGACGGCACACTCAGGCAGTGCTGACCAACAGCATCCTGCATGACGCAGCATTGCAATATATCAGCCTCGCAGTCATGTGATGGTACCTAAACATGTACGTTAACGCCTTGAAAGTATTGAGAAGAGGTCCAACAGTGGCCTATAAAGCATCTACCTCTCGCAGACAACACGAATATCCTCTCAGCACACTACAGTTCAACATCTTACACTCAAAAGACCTGTTCATCATACAGTAAATTCAATATGAGGTTCTCGATCTTCGTTTCCGCGAGTGCGACCTTTTTGCTAGCAGCGGAAGCGACCACGAACGATGCGGTAGGCACTTCAAAGATCACATTCGAACAGCCACATACTTACATTGCGCCTCTAGTCGCTTGAAGAAGCACTCACGAACTTCAACGAGGGCGAGTTGATGGACATTGGAGCCGATGGAGTGCTTCGCAGCTTCAACGCAGCACATGACACGGTGGTGGACTATGTACAGCTCAGTGAGCCTCAAATCGCTGAGCTCCTTGTTAAGGTGGGCTCGAAGAGATCCGCCACACCAGGCGTGTAAGCTTTCCCCTTCGCAATTCTCTCCCGAAGACTATAGTAAACACAACTAATCTGAAACTCAGTGACGGACGCACTGTCACGTCTGAAGCTCAGCTCTGGGCTGTCCCGGACGGTATCGTCGCACGCGACCCAGGCGTCGAAACATCCGAGGCAAATGTGCCAGGGGTTTTATCTTTGCACCCGAGGCAGCCACAGTGCGATTCTGGAAGAAGCTGCGCATCCAAAAAGATATGCAACGAAAAGTATCATTGTGCCCGCTGTCTTTTCGACACCGGATGTGTTGGAGGACCAGGGGGCTGTTCTGGTTCAACCGGGCAGGGTAAGTGCGCGTGGAACTTGTGAGGGCTGATGCTCAGGACTGCCTACTCTACCGTTGACCCTGCTTTGGACATTGAGGCTTATGCCTATCACACTCGTTAGAATCCACTTAAATTGAATACATTTCCGGGGCATACAAATGCCTTGTTTGCGCTATTTCTCATGTGACGGCGTGTATGGTTTGACAAACATTGCACGACTCGACCGAATGAATACTTAAGGCTACACTCCGACTCCAGGCTCCTACTACTTTTCATTTTACACAAGCGCCTTATATATCTGCTCTTTTCGGTCATCTACTCGGATCACAGATTCTGCGCAACAACACTTGTCTATGCCTAGGTGATTAACAGCTTCTACATACCCAAACTACTTCTTCGAAACACGAATTCAGCCATGTCGTCTACAGTACTAGTCAGCGACCTTCCCCCCAACTGCGAGTCCTCCTACGTCTTCACTGAGCTACGTTTGCAAGAAGACGAAGTCGAAGAAGTGTACACACGAGCGGGAGGAGGCGAGTCCGCCTGGATAGTCTTCAAGGCCCCCAAACTCGCCGCTTTATTCGAGATTGGCCACAAAGGCCACCACTTCGGGGCAACCGGCAAGAAGATCACGACTTCATTCTGGAACGAAGCCATTCCCGAATTCGCCACCAATCGCCATTCCGACTTCGCCCACGCCCGGGATCACCAAATACTCTCGAGCACCGTTGAGATTACCGGTCTCCCCGACAAACACACTATGAGCAACATGAATGAGTTGTTCAGGTCGGTGCGAGACCAGTACTCTGAGACCACCGAGAAGAGTCAGCATCGTAACCCAAGCTACTATGACTACAACGAGCCCATCAATATCCTTCATCTCAAAACGCCCGACCCAGGAGTCGGCCTTTTGCAGCTCGCACAGCCTTGGATGGCAGTCGCCATTGTACAACAGTACGCGGGTACCTACTGGAAGAACGCCACGCTCAACGCTCGGTGCGTTCCTGATGAAGAAATGGAGAAGCTGCTTGTCAATGAGCCCAGCGCCACGGACGTATCGCTCTTCGTCAAGGGAATTAAGGTCGGTACGTCATCGAAGGAGGTGCGAGAGATTTTCAAGGACTTTCCCATTCGCGACGTCAACATACTACCAGGCGGCAAGACGTTCTGCTTCGTCACCATCCAGCAAGCACACGCAGATTCGATCCTCGCACAGTTCAAGAACGGTGTCAAGTGGCAAGGTCGCACCATCAAAGTGGACTTGTCGGACAAGGACAAGAGAAAGAGGAAAGCTGAGTTTGGTTCTTCCAGCGCCCCTCCCATTCCTGCGCCAGCTCCTCTACCGCCTACGAATGTCACGGACCTGAAACTGGAAAACCTGCCGTACGATGTCACAAACCACAAAATCCTCACCCTGTTCGAGGGCTTCGCTGTCTACAAGGTCGTCATCAAGCAGGGCTATGCTTTTGTGGGTATACCGACGGGGGAAGTCGGCCGCGCTCTCGATATGCTGAACGACACGATGATTGGGGCTCAATACATCAAGGCCAAGGTTGCTGATCCCCGGAAGAAGTAAGGCTGCAGGTCTGGTTCGGTGCTGCGAAGGCGTAAAAGGGGTTTACGAGATGTCAGAAACGGGTGGTTGCGTGTTTTGTATCTGTCAGCCGGTGCGTTGATGGGTACTCTAGAAAGTTTAGATGGCTTGCAGGCGCTTGACTGTGGTGATAACTCTAAGGATTGCGTTCTCTCTTATTTGATGAGGAGTATCTTTTGCGTATGTGGTGGTTATGTATTTTGGAAGTTATGAGTGGCTCGTCTCGCTCTGCGTCATCGCAGTACCATGGTTGACTGTGGTAATGAAACACTTGCAAATTAATTCACTGCAATGTTGCCGCCGTGATGGATGTTACCTTAAGTTACACTGACTATTCCTTGTATGAGCATGCTCGAGCTTCTATAATTCTAGCGTGTTGCGCCCCAAAAACACTTGCTGCTAAGCTCAACAAACGACCAAGCCGAACGCTCAAAGCCCAACCATGACGGACTACACCTACTACAGCTCATCCGCGTCCAGAGGCTTCACCTTTTTGATACCCTACCATGTCCAAGCCATCTTTGTCAGTACTACGAAGAAGCTACCTTCCGCCGTGCGTCCAGTCTACCGCGAGTATTTTGGCGACATCATGGCATGTCGAGATCGAGCTCGAGCCTCGGCCGAGGCGATGCAAGCGTTCGTAAATGAGGACTTTCCGCGTATTTCGAAGGACCATAACCGACTAGCGAATCTGATGAATGCGGAGATCGATAAGCAGCGGAACAATGTGTTGGTCAAGTTACCAATCACGGGCGATGGAACAGCGGCTGAAGACGACGAGGACGAACCGGTGGCGCAATCGCGGACAAGGGAGCAAGGTGTGGCTAAGTCGGACAAAAACGCGGTCTCCAAAGTTGTGTCAGAGGCCGCCGCGGAGGCTACAGTGCGTGAAAAGTCCCCCGATGCAGCTTCTCCTCCGACTATGGCGAATGCGGAGCTTGTTCAGCCAACCCTGCGTCAGGACCCCGCGACATCGCCGGCTTCTCCAACCGGTATAGACAGCGAACAATCCGAGGTAGACGAAGAAGACAGCGAGCTGAGTGTGATATTTGTCGACACATCAGAGCCTTGGAACGAATCGCTCTGGCCACACGGTACCTGGATCGATGGTCTAGAAGTCATCGACGCGCTTCCATGGGCGCACTCAAGCCGACCTAATCGCATCGTCCCGGACGGCCAGTCTCCCCACAACGAGCCAGAACATGCCGCGGCTAATCCTCATTCCTCTTAATCCCTGCTTTTATATCCCAGAAACAAGTGACCTGCAGCTTTCCGCGGCCGACGCACTCAGGGTTGTCGCAGTGGAAACGCGAACATCGTTCTCGGTAGCGGAAGTCGATGTTACTGAGGCAGTACATGCATGGCCAAAGGTCGACGTAGGGGAAGGTGGCCTTGATCTCGTACGTGGAGTTCCTGTTTTCCGTTAGATGGAATAGTTGTTGGAGGGGACGGTTTAGTACTTGCCTCCATTTTTGGATGTGTTCTCGCGTCAGGTTGTGCGATGCCGGAGGGTCTTCTTGTCTGAGGGTCGGAGTATCGCTTCGCTTGGGTGTTGAGGCGCTCTCATTGCTGCGTGTCGGAACGCTTCGCTCATCGGATCGCCGACGCTCACTGGATCTTCGACGGTTCTCATGCCTCAGTCGTTGGGCGTTCATGTCTTGTGGTTGTTGGGTTTCCTGGGCGCTTGGTTTTGGGGTGTTTCCGTATCCGAATAGCGGCATGATTACCGATATTCGCAATATTGGAAAAAGAAGCGGAGGGTGTTCGTGGAGTGAGAGAGCCCGTCAGCTGTTCAGCAAACTCAGCTTTGTGTGAAGAGATTCGTTCGCCTAGCACGTGGCATCCAACCTGTAACGATGAACTCTGGAAAGTGAATGTGTCCGGTCGTCGCACGGTTCCAAGGGACATAATGACGCGTACTGTACCAAATCATTGACAGGTAGCTGACGATTGCTTATCGTCTTCGTACCTCTTCGTAGCATCGTGCTCGGGAGGCATATCTATTCTCTGCCGATTTTGCCATCTGGCGAATAACTTCATCCCGGGTCTCGTTTGCGATGCGCTAATTTTGAGTGGCTCTACAGCGTAATGTTGTCTACCAGGCAAACTCGAAGCCTTGCAATTGACTTTCCAGCCAAAGAAGGATAATTCTAATAGCTTCCGCATATCAGAAAAGAAAAGAAATCATGTGAGTGGTATAATGGCTACATTTGTTGTCAGCATTGTGTCTGGCATGTTTGCCCCTTCTGCCAGTGCCGACCACCGCGGTGCGCCTGGCGGATACTGTTGACTCCTGAGCTGTGACGGAAAGTCTTTTCAGGATATTGCGAAGACGTATCGTAGCTTAATGTTCATCGCGCCAAAATGTTGACGGGCACTTTGCAAGAGTGAAAGGGTGTGGGATGGTTGTCATCGCGCCCAAAACCAAGCCGCCGCACGAAGACGCCATGACCAACGCGTCGGCCGAGATTTCTCCGACTGCCGACGCCAACGGAACTTCAAGCACCCGCAGGCAAACCTCCATCCTCCGACATCAACGACGAGAGATCCGCACACTCTGGCGGGTATCCCTTCATCGACTCCCAGGAATCCAAGGAAGTCGATGTTCGCGATATCTTCGACTCACTGTCTCCGCTCTATCACTCCCCTAACAACCTGGCCATGCTTGTGAAGACTACCCGGGCACCGGCGCGATTCAGATGTCGCATCAAAGAGTCGGAAAGCTATTGCTCTCGCACTCCACGTACGCGTTGCAGATTATAGTAGTCAACCAGTTATTTGAAGACCAGCTCATGCTTCAAAATCACGTGCAGGCCGGTGTCCTTCATGTACCGATCAGACCAGATGATGGGGGCACGCGCAACGATGTGAGCGTCGAAATCGATATTGAAAAGAGGCCGTATCCCGAAAACTATGTGATGCGTCTGCATTCGTGGTATTAGCTTGTGTCGATGTTCTGGATTGACGGTGTGCGACGTCGAGCGAGCGCGCCTACGCGTGAGCGACGGGTAACGAAACGAAGACGAGTTGGGTTGCGGAGGCGGGTTGGGTGATGGTGCTGAGTCTGCACTTTGGACTGACCCAGATCGTTATCTGTTTGTGAAGAGATGGTATGCAGGCAATGCGCGAGAGACTACATGGGCAATTCCATGCTGGGCGATGCGGCAGCCTGGCGTCTTTCACAGATCTTTGCGTCGTCATTGTACAGCGGCCATCGTACCCTGGAACAACTTAGGTGCTCGAATTCTGTATCGCACTTCTTCATTTCACTATTACGATGCGGCGGATGATATCACAATAGGAAGCAGAAATCATTGTCGATGCTGGGCACGTTTAGCGCCGTATATACTCCCCGACCTCTCACTCCCAGGTCCTCCGCCCTCCGCTTCACTCCCCTAGCTACTCTACTCTAGAATGTCCACAATGACACGCCGCCAACAGCGAAAGACTACAGCGACGGCTAAGCTAGGGAATCTGGACCTCCTCCTTTTCGCTCTACGAGCTGATCTCGGCCCCGACTGGGGATGCTACAAGGAACTCATAGAAGGAGCTAAAGCTGCGAAAGCAAGCGGCGAGAGTGTTTCCGCCTGGGTCGAACAGATCACGCCGCTGGTACGAAGCACCGCTTCGCAATTCGCGCACGAGGGAGTGCTCTTTCTGTTAGGCATCAAGGTGGGTAGTGAAGGTGAGATGTCTTTCCCCATCTAGCACCTTCACGTCAAAACTAAACACTCTCAGCTTCTTCTGTCACCAAGGCCATCAACACGACCAACGACATGTCCGCTCCACCTCCTGACACCCCACGCCCATCGCAACCAGCTTCTTCTGTCACCAAGGCCACCAACGAGACCAACGACATGTCCGCTCCACCTCCACCTCCTCACACTCAACGCTCGCAGCAACCAATGCAGCCCTCAGCCAACATGCAGCACACCTTCACCCCCAGCTACACGCCCATGCCCTCCCCCAGTCCTAGCGCCTATATACCGCCGACACCTACCTCCGTCGCGTCCAAAAAGCGCTCGGCGGCCAACGTCGCCTTCCAAGGTCAGAAGCAGGCCACCGCGACACAGCCTCTCAAATCCGACTGGTTCGGCGGTTACGTCCTTCACCAAGATCCCGCCTTTCGGCGCGACGTATTCGAGTTCTTTGGACACACAGTACCCGACAAGCCCGATCCCAAGTACCACGATCAATCCGATGTATCGTCCGTCTACAAGGCTGCGGATGACGACCTGGCGGTCTGGAGGGCGGGCTCTGGGGCTGAGGGCGAGGTGAAGGATGGCGGCCAGGAGAGTCAGAAGGACAGGGTCAAGAGCGCGGAGGATGCGAAGCGGGAGCGTGTGCGAGAAGGCTTGCGCTACAAGCTTTTCGACAAGTTGGATTGATGTTGGCTATTGATGAGGTGGTCTCTCTTGAAGTCAGGCGTCTGCGCGGGCTGAGCTGTTGCGGAGATGAGAGACGTACGATGTCATGGGAGGGCAATTGAAGGACTTTTGGAGAGCGCGATACACGATTGAGCTGGTAGGGAAGGCGTTTGGCGTCGTTAAAGGACGAATGATACCCCCGGAGGACTTGCGAATGATACTTCAGAAAACACACCTCTCCTTCAACGTTCATATATTGATGTTTTTCAGCTGTTGAATGTATGTGTCCAACTTATGTCTCCCTGTACCTCGTCCAATGAATGAATGTGCCTAAATTACATCTCCCTGTACTCCCTCTAATAAACGAATGTGTCCTTGCGTCGTTCGGTCATACCACCGATCTCGCAAACCCAAAACTCTTTTCCAGCCCTGCAGCTCCGCATGCTTCTGCAGCATCTATTCAGTCCCATCTAGAACACGTCAGATTGAGTCATAGTGTAATGGCCTTGATGATTATTGCACGACGCCAATCCAACTCTCTCTTAAACTTCGCTTCGGCGGTCTTAATGTGGGTAACCCTTCCCTGTATATTCTTCCTGTAGACTCGGGATACCTATCTCTTTGATCACTTTCGTAGAAGAGATGCGCAACATTGCGACTATAAGACCACCGAGCTGGAAGTTGTATTAGAAATCGATGGAATTTGGTTCTTTTCGTAGAAGCTCTAAAGACCTCGGTGGGTATCCATTATGAACGCCAGTAAACCAGCACAATCCGCAATGACCGTACTCCTAGTAATGCACAAATCCTGACCACTACTCATTGAGTTGCCGTATGCTCGCTGGTAACGCGACGATTCTCTTCCGCTCGATAGTGATGGGTTGATGACTCTCAATGGCTTTTCAGACATATCCTCGACCCAGCCGCGATGTAACTGCTCGTATGCCTTGCGCATCCATCGCGACCGCTGCCATCCGCGATCTTAGTCCCACAGCACCATTCCAGCAGCAGATATCCATCAAACCCCTCGCCCTCATCCACTCCGCACAGTACTAGCATCATCCCCACCCCCATCAACCTTCTTCTTCTTTTTCTTCTTCTTCGGCTCCTCCCCTCCCCCATCCCCCTCCCCACCATCAACCTTCTTCCTCGGCCTCCCCAACTTCCCCCCTCCCC